>NW_006796463.1:160947-165310 GCF_000442215.2 Lipotes vexillifer | reverse complement strand
CCTGCGCGTCCGGAGCCTGTGCTCCGCAACGGGAGAGGTCACAGCAGTGAGAGGCCCGCGTCCCCGTAACCCAAAAAAAAAAAAAAAAAAAAATTTCTAGTTGTTGGAAAGAATAATATTTTATCAATTAATTTTTACCAGGCACAAAATCCAAAGAAAATATTTGAGATAATCTGGGGGAAAGTAATTTCATTCATTTGAGAGAAAAGCAATTTTTATATTTTATAAAATGATTACATAGAAATGCCAGTTATAAAGAAAGTTCGGTATTTTTTACACAAATTTTCAGGTAGCTAAAGGGAAAAATGAAATTTTAAGACTAATCATCCTTGGGATTGACAGGATTTGGGAAGAAAACTGGACATATTTTCAAGCCAAATATTGTTCACAAGGATTATGGTGAAAATCCTAAATGTCTCAGAGTTTGAAACTCAGTTTTCTCCTTTAATCACATTTATTTCTAAACTTCTAAGCTGAAAAAAATCTAAACTAATAAGCACTAAATTTACAAGGGCTATTTTCTGAAATAATTTTAATAAAGTGAGGTCGCTTCTCCAGGTTTTGCTTGGAGGTTGGGATTTTAATGGGGCAATAAATTACTGGAATTAATGAAACAATAAATATGTGTTTTATGAAGTGCAAGAGTAGGGATCAGCCCTTTATCCTATTTTACCTGTTTGGTACAAATTCATTTCTACTTAATAGATAATTATTTTCTGCCACAACTTGAGGTTTAAGAGACAAATAAGGTAGAATGCCTTTTAATAAGTGGTTTGCATTATCAATGGGGTAAATTGATTAAAGAAAAAAAGGCTCGTCCCTCTGTTATTATTAAAATAGGGATTTGAGGAGAAAAATATTCTGTAATGCATTCAAAGGAGGGTGCTAGGTGCCTTATCTCTGTTATTGCTAACTGCACAAAAATTCTGACTAGATTGTATGAGTAGATGAGATTAGATTAGATTTTGTCATTGAGAAAAGTGATTATTTTAGAGAGATTAAGTAACTTGCTTAAAATCACACAGTTTTGATGGAAAAAACTCTGACTTGAATCAAGGTAGATCCCATCCCACTCATGCTGCCGTGCTGTGATCAAATCCCTGTGAACCTGGCTTCAGAAGCAGAAAAGCCCGAACCCCTCAGGGGATTTAGGGGCAAGGCCTTCCAACTGTCAGACTTGAGGGTTGGCTACAATTTGTAATACTATACCTGGTTCAAGTTTAAATAAAAAAAAAAAAAAAAGTAAAAAAGAAATGTGGAAATAAGATAACCACAGAGCTTTATTGTCTCAATAGTCTGATGAATGCTAAAGAAATATGAGTTTGATTTTTTGTACATGTGTGGCAAAAACAAAAATTTCATAAGAACATATGTAGGGATGCTTTTTAATGCAGACTGCTTTAAGGAGGAATGAACTTTGGTCCTCTGAGTTGATCTGAACATCACACCTTCATATTGGCATGACTGACTTAATAAAAGAATGACATAAAGCTTATCTTTAACATTGTCTTTATAAATTAAAAATCAGTACAAATTTCGGTTGTCATGATGTATCATGACTAAGAGCTTAGGCTCTGTAGTCAGACAAACCAGAGTTCAAATCTCAGTTCTTAAACGATTAGTAATCATTAGCAATTAACTTCCTTGTACCTGTTTTCTCATTTGTATAATTGGGGAATTATTAGCCATTCTGTAGTGGGGCTTTTTGTGCAGATTTAATGATATATGAAGATCTTAGTCCATGCCTGGAAGATGTATTAATAAATTATTGTTATTGTTATTTTGTTACTATTACCGCTGGGTTTTTTTAGTTACTATTATTGTTGTTGTCATAAATATTCTAATACATGTAGTATTGTTGTATAGATCAGTCTTAATTATGAACCTGGGTAAAATAAAAAGACAGTTTATTCTGAAAACCTATAAAAGAGCATAGGAGTTAAATGGGGTTGAAAATCCACTTAAACATTAAAACTTTTTAATTGTGATTTATTATATATTGTCATATATTATTCAGAAAATATTAATATGAACAATTTAAACCTATTGAATTATAAAGTTAAAGCCAGCTACCTATTTTAGGCATAATTAAGACAGAATATTAAGCATGTTGGCAGAATTTGTGAGGAACTCATACAAATATATATATATATATATTTGGAGGGGAAGCTTGATGGTGCTAGTATTTTTTTAAGATCACCATTTTCATTCCTAGAAGGAAGTTTTCTACTTTTTAGAAGTAGAAATAATTTTGGAAATATATTTATTTTAGAAATAGAAAAGCTATATAAAACAATTTGATTTTTTTTCTTTTCATCAGAATTTAAGGATTACAGAGGGACAAAATGGATAGAAATTAACATTTAATTAAATTTGACCTTTTGTTTATTTAATATGATTTGATCCTTATACCTTCATGGTATTTTTAATAAGTTTGTTTAAACCAAACCCTTGTAATATAAGAAAAACAAAGGTTTCCTCAATTGTCTGATCATAGATTCCAGAATTTAAAAGGCTAAAAAGTCAGAAAAATAGATAAAAGGACTGAGGTACTAGGGTTGGGAATGAGAAACTAAAGGCCATACTACAGATGAAACCACAGTATATGAGTGAAGAGGTAAGATGACTGGATTGAAGATTCTAGTCAGACTTTTGAGTTTAAGATCCTGGAAGAAGCTCCAATTTATGTGTAAAGCAGAGCCTGTAAACAAAGTCACAGGGATAATGGAAATGGAGATCTGTGGATTCAGGTACATAACAACTTTGGAATCATAGTTGATCAATACTAGTCTGGACATTCTGTTGTTAATGAGAGAAAATGAGAATGAAAGAAAGATAATGGGTAAGTTCCCAAGACATTGACAGAGATGGAAGTGTCTTGGATATTGGTATATGGTTACAATGAGAAGGAAGAGTGTCAAAAGTGCCAGACAGAGTTATCAAAAAAGCCATTTAGTTAACAAAACAAAATACGATAATCCATAAGTAATAGTTTGAATCAAAGAGATATTTGGCCACCTCATCTTGCCTCATTAATGGAAGGAATGAGAAAGGTAAATTTCCTTCATGGGAGCTGCTGGACGACTGGGAAGTTCAGTCGGTTGTACGGTGTGCAAAAATTCATGTCCGTCAAGAACCTCAGAACGTGACTTTACTTGGAAACAAGATCTTTAAAGACGTAATTAGTTAAATTAAAATGAAGTCATCCTGGATTAGAGTAGGCCCCAAATCTGAGGATTGGTGTCCTCATAAGAAATAGAAGGGACACACAGAAACATAGAGAAGAGAGCACCATGTGAAAACAGAGGCAGAGATCGGAGTGATGCTTTTACAAGTCTAGGAACAACAAAGATTGTTGGCAACCACCAGAAAGAGGCATGGAACAAATTCTCCTGCAGAGCCTCCAGAAGAACCCTGTTAACATCTTGATTTCGGACCTCTGGGCCTGTGAGAGAATAAAGTTCTGTTCATTTACGCCATTCAGTTCATAATAATTTGTTGTGGCAACCCTCAGAGACTAGTACAGAGAGAAACTAGATTTCCAGCTATTTCAAGAAAAGATGAATTCATGGAAAAGTTAAGGATAGGCATCATAGCTAAGGCTATGATGTGTCCCCTGCATCGGCAGGTGGATTCTTAACCACTGCGCCACCAGGGAAGCCCAATAACATATTCTTGGAACGTTACTGTAGTTTGAATCACATTTTGGCGTTGCAAAAGTGTGTATATACAAAGTAGTAACAGATCACTCATCATGGGAAACACTCCAAGCATTATCACTCATGCACTGTCTCTGATTTATATTGCTCTCAGATGTTCATACATGGTAAGTTAAAGAATGACTTTGACTAAAATAAATAATCTTGGATGAATGACTGATATCAGATTTGTCATGGCTTAACTATATTCTCTATTGATAAACATTATCTCTAGATTAGATAGAACAGTTAGTATCTACACTCTATTTTCTAATTTTTCTCTATTTTTGGACCAAAGAACGACGTTATGGCACTTTTACTGGAGCAAATATTCACAAATACCTTGGACACTGAACAGTGTCACACTTATTTTTCCCATTTCTAGGATTTCTAATGCCTTTCATTTGCTTGTTCAAGAAACAATTGTGAGCAAGTACCATATTCCCCACACTGGTCTAGATGCAGGGGCTACAATTGCAAACCAGCAAATGACATTCCCATCCTCATGGAGATGACACTGGGTGGGGTGAGGGTAGGGAGTGCTGGCTGAGGAGACAGACCAAAACCAAAGAAACAAATAAATGTACACATGATAGGCATACAATAGATGATTACTAAAAGGTGCTGCTGAGGGGATGCCTCACTGAGGAGGTAATACGGGGGGG
>NW_006796463.1:148316-160937 GCF_000442215.2 Lipotes vexillifer | reverse complement strand
GGGGGGGGGGGGGGAAGATTTGAGTTGTTCTAAAAGGTCTTATAGGAGGAGGAGAGCTGGAGGAAAGGTTTTTAGGCTGAAGAGTTGAAAGCACGGAGACCTAGGGGAAAAGTTCGGTTTGTGGGAAGAGCGAAAAGAAGGCCGGCGAGGCAAGAGTGAGCAGTACAGCAGAGAGGTGAGCCAGTCAGGCCGCAGCCATATCATGTAGGTTCTCTAAGGCAAAAGTCTGGAGCGTAGATTTTATTCTAAACGTTTGGCAGGCAAAAAAAAATAGAGGATCTTATGTAGGGGAATGCATGATTGATTTATGGCTTAAAAGATTAATCTGGCTGCTCTGTAGAGAAGAAATTGTAAGGGAACAAGCAGGATCAGTTACATAATTTGCAATGTACAATGCAAAATGAAAATCAGGATCCCTCGCTCAAAAACAAGAATTTCAAGCAAGTGACAGCAGAGCATTAAACCAAGGGTGGGGCCCTTCTGTGTTGGGGGTCCTGTGTGATTAAACAGATTCCACTTCCGTGAAGCCAGCTCTGGATTCTCCCTCTCTCATTTTTTTTTTTTTTTCTTTTTCTTTCTCTACGTCTCCCATACCTTCTCTGATGGCTGGTCTACCCTACTTACTCATAGTTTCTACTTCCCATAATTAGGTTTGCCATGAGCGCAAATTCAAGTCTGACTTTATATTCAGTTTCAACTTGAGAATTCACAAGTATCAACTTACAGTATAACCTCATTTTTCTTCTGAAATTCCCAAAGGGACAATATAGTACACTCCTCATCCTCTAACAGATAGTTCTATCATGCACTGATCCTCCCCTGTCAAGGGTAAGTAGGAGTATCTATCATACAAGACAAAAATGACCACCTAGACCTGCCTTTTGGCAAGAAGTTCCTTCTTTGGGGGAAGTTTTTGCCGCTCACTGTTGTGGCCTCTCCCGCTGCGGAGCACAGGCTCCGGGCGCGCAGGCTCAGCGGCCATGGCTCACGGGCCCAGCCGCTCCGCAGCACGTGGGATCTTCCCGGACCGGGGCACGAACCCGTGTCCCCTGCATCGGCAGGCAGACTCTCAACCACTGAGCCACCCGGGAAGCCCTGGGGGAAGTTTTTATTTAAGATGTAGCTGCAATAGGAGTTCCAAAATATATCTTGACCTACTTCTGTTTTCCAGAGAAAAGTACACATTTTAATGCAGTAAACTTAAGGGTTTGACTTCCTCTTTAGACAGTTCATTGTCATTTCTAATCTGAAGTAAATAATTATTCTGGAAATATTTTTATTTCCATGATATATGGTCAAAAAAGATTAAATATTTGCAAGAAAGAATAAGAGATAATTTTTGTTTCTGTGATATTTATCATTGTTGAGTGATATTGATGCATTTACTTTAAAATTGCTTGTATGCAATTGATGACACAAAGCAATCAATAATTACTAGCTGCCATATACTGAGAAAATTAACATCTAAAACTAATTGCTATCAAACAGTAAACTGTCTCTGTATATCATACAGTAGGACTATTACATCTTATTTTTGAACTGGAATGTGAATCGTGAACTGTAAATGTGCAAAATGAGATGTCTGTGGACACCCTTCCATCTTCACCCTGTGCACCCTGATATCACTTGCTCACCCCTTAATTGAGTGACTGTCAAGAGACTTGTGTCACTTCCCATACCTCAAATATGAACCAAGGGCAAGGAATTTCATTTCAGCATATTCTGATTCCCCCAAGGTCAGGTTGATAATGAAGATCCTATATAAATTTGAGAAAGGAGTTCACCACGTTAGCCACATGTATGAAATGGCATGGCAGCTATTCCAAATGGAAGAGTGCAGTCATAATTTTTTGATTGGATAGAGCTCTAGCAGATTTTAAAATGTAGTTTTCTCATGGGAAACAAGTTAGATATTTTTGAACATGACAAAGTGATACATTTTTAAAAGCTATTTTTATTGTCCAATTTTGTGTTTGACTTTATATGCTAATTTATAATTTCTATACTTATTCTAAATATTTAGTTAACATATCCCAATCCATGAAAATTAGAATTTCTATGCCAATGCATTGAGATTTCATATAAATCATTAAAATTTCTGTTCACATCACAGAACTTTTTTTTTTTTTTGTCTGTGACCTTAAGTCACATGCTGAGCCCATTATAGGTCACACAAATTAAGTCTCTAAAACTTAAAAAATGAAGTCTGTGTCCTAGTGCAAGCCACATTGTTACCTAATTCTTTTAGTTTTTACTCAGAGAAGTCTGAACTCCTGCTAAGATTTTTGCTATTTCCTTTGCCTGCTTCATTTGCATTTCTTCCATTCTCTTAAAACATTTGTGCCTTTCCTTATGTCTATCAAGATTTACTAATGTCATTTGGTAGTTTTTTTCATGCCATTCTTTTGAAATTCCTTTTTTTTTCTTTTTTTTTTTTTTTTTTGCGGTATGCGGGCCTCTCACTGTCGTGGCCTCTCCCGTTGCGGAGCACAGGCTCCAGACACGCAGGCTCAGTGGCCATGGCTCACGGGCCCAGCCGCTCCACGGCATGTGGGATCTTCCCGGGCTGGGGCACGAACCCGTGTTCCCTGCATCAGCAGGCGGACTCTCAACCACTGCGCCACCAGGGAAGCCCTTGAAATTTCTTGATTCCATCCCCTCATTTGAGGGCACACAATTCTACAATTTGTTGTTGGTTTTTGCTTTTGGTTGAGTTTTGTTGTTGTTTTGTTTTTCTATTTCTACCACATTCTACCTACATAGTAGGGCCACAACTCATATAGCTATTAAAATGAAATCAGGCTGAATTATTTTTACTTCACATGGTTTTGTCTGTTTCCGTTGTCATAATATTCATAATGCTGTTCATTGTCTTTCTCTGGCTGACCTTCTCTGTCCTGATGCCTCCAGCCAAAACTGGATTCTTCACAGACTTCCATATCTCAGTAAATGCCAGCTTCTTCCTTCCATGTGCCTAAGTCCAAAAGCTTAGAGGTTTGGCTTAACTCTTTCTCTCATGTTTCCTCTCACATAGCCAATCTATTAGTAAGTTTCTTTAGATTATGCTTTCAAAATACATCCAGAATCTATTTCTTATCACCCCCACTACTAACCATCTCGTCCAAGCCACTGAATTTTCTTTCTGGGAGGCTCTGCTGCTGCTTTACGCCTCCATCATCACCACCACCCAATAATCCGGAATAGAAATGTTCTAAAAGCACCAAACATGAAACAGATCACATCACTCCTGTGACAAAACCTTCCACTGGTTTCCCATCTCACTCAGACTTAAAGTGCTTACAATGGCTTCCAAAGCTCGTGCCGATCTGGCTATCAGCTGCCTCTCTGATTCTCTCTTTCTATTTGCCCTTTGGTTCATTCCACTCCAGCCACAAGTCCTTCTTGCTATCTCTCCAGCTTGTCAAGCTCATGTCTGCATTAATCCTTTGCCATTTCTGTGCCCTCTGTCTGAGTAGGTCTCTCTCTAGATATCTTCATAGCTCAACTTCCCACTTATTTCAGACACAGTTGAAGTCTCTTATTAGAGAGGATTTCCATAATCACCTGAGTGATATAGCTCTGCTCTGCCTTCCCCTTTATTAATCCCTTCACTTGGTTACCCAGCTTTATTTTTCTCTATAAAATGTATTTACTTTCTGAGAAATTCTATATGTACTTTAAAAAAAAAAAGTTTAAGGTTTGTTTCCTCCACATGAGAATGTTAGGTCCATGAGGGTAGGGGCATTTTATTTACTGCTGCTTCCCCTACACCTCAAAAACTGTCTGGTACATATTTGACAGTCATATTCATTGAATGAATGAATGACTTCTTAAAGATGATGTTCCAACCAACTAAATGATTCAAAACTTTCTGTGCAGTTTCATATAGCTGATGCCAATTAAATAGTTCTACGGACTTATCCCCTAGAACACTGAGCTCCCTAGCACTGCAACTTGTCCACCTCCCCAGCTACTTGAGCAGTTCCTCAGGAATGTTGTTATGTTTAATAAGTGCAGTATATTTTAGGAGTAGAGCACTGTTACTCTTCCAGAGTCAGACTCATCTTTAAAATGAGCACAGCTGTATCTGTCTCCCAAGGTTGTTATGTGTTTCAAGTGAGATGACACAGGCAAACCTCAAATTCCATAAAAATCAAAGTCATAATTTTTTTGCACAGTAATTTTTTATAAAGCAATACAAAACAATAACAATAACAAATTGAATGCAATGATACGCATTTTATTATACACAATGACATTCAGTATCTAACAGAGGAATTTTCTTAACTATTCATCTATCTTTTTTATTTCTCATAAACTGAAAATAATACCCAAAGACTTGATTGGACTCAAATTAAATATTTTTTGACAATAATACCCTACCTGATGTTGTGTACCATATTTTGTACCACAAGAGGAAGTGCGTAACGCCTGCCTGTGTTACCATTGGCGATGCTAAGATTTATTACAGAAAATCTGTTGACAGCCAGATCTTCCCATTGTTCTGTGGTAAAAGAACAATGGTTAGAAAAAGGTGAAAAGAGTTTTCCTCCTTGCATTTTTTTTTACTTTTAACTGATTGAACAATTATCACAATTTGCTTTTGATTCACTGCTGAGCCACAACAAGGGGAAAAAAAGAAAAAAAATTTATGATTCTCTCAAGTATAATCATTATGCAAATAGCTACTTATATTAACTTAAAAGCCTTTGCAAATATTAAAAGACTTACAATTGAATTTTTGATAAAACATTTTCTTAATAAAATAGATGCAGGAAATTATGTAAGAGAGTCACATATTTCAAAATGTTAAAAATTGTATTTCTGAAGGCAATGGTTTTTCATCAAAAGCTAAGATTGTGTGTCTAATTTAATGCACACTGTTTTGTCTCCTTCAATCACATAATAAATTCAAATTATGTACACAATCAAAGTCATACATACAGTATTTACTTATTTTTAATATATAACTGATAATTCAAAGTAGATATCCTTAGTTTTGTTTCTTTATCTCACTCATCAACATATAAATATAATAACCTCTGAAAATGTAAGTCAAATTTTAACAAAAGATCTGGTGGATTAATAATTTGACTGAGGAAAAGAAAATTTTAACATTAAGTACTATCTGCCTAATAATAAACATAAACAGAATATCTCAAGAAAATATAATTGCATCACCTAATATACACCTACACTTCAATGATTTTATTTCCAATTTCCATCTTAATAAAGCATTAATTAAAAAATCAGGATTCAGAGGATGAGCATAGAGAAATAATCTTTTGGCTTAGTAATGATTCAATGAGTATTCTGTTTGAATATATTTATCATTGACTGCCAATTACTTTACAGAAGGGGTCAAATATTTTTATTCCTGCAAATACAAAATAATCTCAGCTACATCTGCTATTATCTCCGGTTAAGGATTTGACTGAATAGTCAACATTCAATTTGGAATTAGTCTTATCATGAAGTTGTATTAAAGAAATGATATATCTGTTACTAATTTGAACAGAGTCTGAGTGCCTTTTCCTCCCACACTCCACATCCCATCTCCATACTCTTAAGTATACAAATATCAAACAAACGTTAGAAAAAATTATCTATCCTTCTAAGAAATAAAAAAATTACAAATTACTCAAAATTTGAGGTACCATTTAAACCTACTAAATTAACAATTTAAAAGAATTCTTGTGAAGTTGCACTAAGACAAAAACTCTTATGCTGCTGCTAGTATTATAAGTTATGTACAGGTATTTGGCCAAAGATTTTGAAGAAGACATAGTTCTTCTTATGTTTGATCTAGTTATTTCAATCAAAAGAATTTTTATTAAGGAAATACAAAAATGTATATGTTAAAGTTATTGATTGCAGTGACATTTATATAGCACACAAGTGGAAATTAAATTTCCAGTACTAGGCATGTGGTCAGAAAATATTTTGTTATTCCAGACCAACTATGAAATGAATGATTTTGAAAACTTTTTATGTACATAAAAACTATTTTATATTATATACTGAAAAAAGAACAAAAATGACAACATACCTTGATTAAATTCTTGTAAATCGTATATATGCATTTGATATGGACAAAAGATAATACATGAATTGAAAGAGATATAGAGTAAATTTTTGGATTTTGTTCCCATCATAAATAGTTTTTTAAAAGGAAGGAAAAACTATTTGCCAAAGCAAAGTCCATTTACTTCTTTGATGGTCAAAATTACTTCTCCACTACATTTGTTTTGTGAACACACACATCACCATCTTGTAAAATATTCCTGTATCTCCCAGAGTGGCAATAGCTGGATCAGAAAGCCAAATTGAGTACACTTATGAAAATGAATCCATAGGAAAGCTATAAGACATAAAACTTACCAAAATCTGTATTTTCACAGCACTTTAATACTAATAGGCTTATAAAAATACAAAATAAAATAAATTATAAAAATTTATTCACTGGGTAATGAGTAGGCTTTGACACTATACAATGCTATCCCCTATTCAGAGAAAGGGAGACACTGGCATGAGCATGAAACTGTGGTCTACTTCCCTTTCTAAGTATAGTTCCATGAGGATCTAATATATCATGTCTAAAAATTCCATAGATTGTTTTAAGAACATCATTTTAAAAACATGTTTACTTTCTATCTTCATGAAAAATGTCTATTTTATGGTAATATTTTTTAGGTATTTTCAATTAAAATATCATAGAATTATATAACATGCTGACAACTTCATTTCCAAAATGGAGCCTTTATTTTTTAGTACACTCACTACCCCAATTGCTCTCTCTTTCACACATCTGGAATATCAGTGCTCTCTTCATACCGCTTACCTAACTTTGTGTTAACAACCATAAGTATAAGTTAATAGAAAAAGGCTTGAGTTGAAACTTTATATTCTATTTTTTATTCTGTCACTGAATCAGTAAGTGTTCCAATTCTGGTGAAGACATGTTTGCAAATTAATGTTGTTGTTCAAACAATGGGCTTTACTTGGCTGACAGCCATTATCAACACAGTTTTTCTCCACTTGTCATTTAGACAGATTTCCAACAAAGAATATTTTAGTCATTGGTGATATGGGGCTAGCCAAATGGAATTAGACCTAAAAACTTAGTGTGTGGCAATACAGTCTAATGATTTTATGGCTACACCCTTCATGTAAGTAGATCCAGTTCTATTTATTACTTCTTTTTGTTCTTCTGTTCTCCTACCAGCCCCTCTCACAGCCCCAGTCTGGTCCTTCAACTGTGAACATATTGATTTTAGGTGACAAGAAATGTTTAACCTGTACCTTATAACTGACGTATAAAGTATGGTCCAAACCAAGATGCTTTTGAAAGTGAAAGGCAGAGTTATTAATAATTACCTGAGGACAACTGGTCTGAACCGGACTGGACTGGCCCAGACAAATTGAGATACATATGGTTGCCCTGCCTTTGTGGTTCCTCTGCCACATGGGCTTCAAATTCTCCAGTGTAGCCCCTGATAATGTTTCAACACCAAAAAACAAAACAAAGCCAAACAACACCTGCAATACTTTGAAGTACTCTGAGTCTCCAAAGTTAGATATCAATCCCACAAAAGAATGCCCAGGCTAGAATTATTGCTTATGTTGACTTTAACAGAAAAAAAGACACAAGTTGTGTTTCTTAGCTTTTCTAGTTAATTAGGTGATATAAATCTTTATAATTCAATAGGTGCTGTGTTTCACCCCAGATGGTACCAAAACGCCATTAGAAACTCAATGTTGTTTTTCATCTAATTATTCATTAAAAGAAGATAGTCATTTTATTTAAATGACTCTTTTTAAGAGAACTACATCTGAGGTATTTGCTAGCACAGGCTTCTTGCTAAGCTTTACTTTATTCCATACAAGAAGATGAAAGGGCTTGCTAGTATTCTATAATTTAATAACCTCATTTGGATCTTTTTTTTTTCCTCATTCAATTTCAGAACTCAGGGAAACCAGTGGAGGAATGTGGCTAATTATAAAAGACCAAGAGTATGTGGCCTTGTGTTGAAATTGGTAAGACTGTGCCTTAGGGGGAGATAAAGAGTCTTCTCTTGCCTAAGAGATAAGTGTTTAACTTTCAATAACCTGGAAGAGTATAAATTGACATGACCTAGAAAGTCACATTTCAGTGACTTTATGGAGTACCTTGGCAGGAGAGTCTCCCAATTGCTCTGCTATAATAGTTCTACAGAAGAATCAGAAAGCTACTATAATTTTACAAAAAAAGTGATGGAATAAAAGACTTAAAAAGACTGGGAAAATGGGGATCCCAAAAGAAAGAAAGGTGCATTCCTAGCTCCTAAGCAAAATCTTCCAGTATTTTCTCTATGTCTGGAAGTTTTAGAGTGAGTCAAGTATTATGAGTTAAAACTTATGATGGGCAAAGAAAACTAAGCAGTATGCAAAGTCTGGAAGGGGAGGACATAGAACAGAAACTTATGACCCCAGACGCTTCACTGTGTGAAGGAGGAGGCATCCTGTCCCAGGAAGTAGTATTCTTGGAAAACATTTGCCTTAAGCTTAGCCACTATAAATAATACGATTTACAAAAACAAAACTTGACAAATTGGAAACTGGAGGTTTTAAGAGAAAGAGGGTTGTCTGCCCATTTCACATCACACCACTTAATGCTACCAAATACGTCTTCGATAATCATTAAATTTCCTAACAGGTCATGAATAAGTGTACCTGCAAAATACAGTGGAATACGGGAACAGACTGTTCACTGTTGATATTCCCAGGTTTGACACATATATGAAACAAAATGAGAATACTGATTAAAAATTTTAATTTGGGGTTGTTTACAAAAGCAACAGTCGGCACAAAAATGAGTCTCTGTATGCCACTACCTTTGTTTAGGGGCCTAACAAAAAATGGGACAGATGGAATGGGTGTAAGGGCTTCCTCTTCAGCACAATTGGTGAATTGACCAAAATCAGCACTGGGATCATAGTTCAGAGCTAGTTTAAGATCTTATCCACATCTAAGCCCTGGAGACTCCTAACTTTGCATCCTGAAATATGCCTTTCTTTCGAGTCCCAGAGCCATTATTCAATTTCAGCAATGCCTGATACCTCTCCTGACCAATTTCAGACACTTACTACCTACTCTCCTGCCTCACATTACATTTTTATTCTGCCAAATCAGCTAGTCCTGCTTATACTAATCATACTAAAGCAGAGTTCTTACAATTTCAGTTCCATAATTAGAAACATGGAATGTTTCTGTTTCCTAATAAATTAAATATAATTTCTCAACCTGGAATGGAACACTTGGTACAGCAACATCCAAACCTTTCTTCTAACCTTATTTGCCACACAATTCCAACCAAACTCAATTCTCCAACACATGCAATAACGTCCAGTATCTCTTGCCTTCTTTCATGTTCCACTTCCTCATTTTTACTTATAGATTACTGACACATCCTAAGATATTTTCAAAATCATTTAGTTACTTCTTTAAAGATTCCTTCCCCTTCTTAAAAACAAGACAACAGGCCCCCAAATGGAACTACTTATGCTAAGCCCCACATCACCAAACCAAGACTTAATTATAGTTACACCTCTCCCAGAAATGGAATCTTACACCAGTCAATTAGGAATCTCCTGATTAGAAGCAGTGAGGAAATCTGCCTGATAGACCCCTGCCAACCACTGAAGGAAAGTTACATTGCGATAACCAACCAACATTTGCCTCGTAGAACTTTCTTGCTCCTGCTACCTATCGCCTATAAATGTCTTTGATTTTGTGCAGCTTGTTAGAGCTCCTTTCTATCCACCAGATTGGATGCTGCTTGATTCAAATTAATTTCTGCTCAAATAAACTTGAAAAATGTTTAATATGCACCAGTTTATCTTTTAACGTCCTAAAAGCAGTTCATAGCTTCCTGGTTTGAACATGCATTCTGCCGATTCCTAACTCCTTACAGTCTTCTTTGATTTATAAAAAAGCTATGCTTTTATTTTAGGAATATATTCTTGAAGCAAAAAGTCTGTGTCTTATCCTAAGCCCATGCTGAGCCTAATTTTAGAAATTGTTTTGTATTTTAATTAAATTACCAAATTTTCATTTAACTAAAAAATTATTAGAATATGGACACATGATACTCACAGGTAGATTAAAAATTTGACTTAGTATGTTCGTAGTTTAGTCAGTATATTTATTGTTTATTATAAATAGAATGTTCCTACACTTCTTTGAAGAAAGCTATTAGACATTGTGATTAAGGACAGCTTTAAAATCTAGCATTCTATGGCAGAAGATGTCAAATGACTATTAAAAGTCTATGATTTGACAAGTGCTGTTCTATGCAATATAGCACGCAACAAGACAGAAGTTTCCTTTGCTTACAGATGCTGCGTTCCAGTGAGGAAGACAGATAAAAAGCCAATAAACAAACAAGATAGTTTCAGAGTGTAACAAGAGCTGTAAAGGAAATAAAGCAGAAATTAGAAAAACAAATACTATGAAATGAATTGAAAAGGAAAAAATACATACCTGCCTTGAGGTAGTCTGTTTTAATTAACAGTGTTTACTTTTTTCAGAATAATTATGATATGCTAGTTGAGAGACACAGCTAAAAAGATAGTTGTGCTTACATGTTGATGAAAATTAACTAGCTAAACTGGAATAGCACATAGTGCAATTTAGTATGTTATTAAGTGGAGATTGCAAAATTTTAAAAAATATCTTCATGCAATTATGGGATATGAGTTTGGAGTACCCAGTGAAACATCAGACTAAAGGTCATTCATATAATAATCTGGAAACACGCACAACGCATTACATTTCATGTATCATTATTGAAAAATTAGCAATATGTTGTAAGCTTTCTAAGATAGAGGAATAAAAATTATGGAGGAGTAGATGATTCAAAAGATCATTAGTGAACACCTCCAAGCTGAGTCAACTCCAGTTCTCTGGGGAACAAATATTATTACAAGACAACAACTATTTGGAAGTAATATAGTGAAGTGTTCTTGATTCAGTAGCTAATAAAACCACAATTTTTATTTTGAAACCAACTCTGAAACTTGCCTGTGCTTTGTTTAAAGACCCTAAGAGATAAACACCCTCCAAAAACCCAATATATATTAAAAGGGTGTAGAGATTATAAACAGTGGTTTTTCCTTCTAGTATATTCAAAGATATTACTGTATAAAGCAAAAATAATAGCAATTTATCCCGAAATATTTTAGTGGATTTACATCTACAGATGAGGGATGAAATGTCTCTCAGTAAAACCAGTGAAGGTGCCTGGAGCTGATTTCCAATCCAGTAACTATTTCACTGCAAGAATATTGTGTTCTCAAGGGAAACACTGGTTTTAAATTATTTATTTATAAAATGTACAAAATAATTTTCATTTGAATCATTTGTTAAAGGAAAATGCAAAAAAAAATAAGTAACTTAAATTCAGGGCCCCTGTATTCATTTATTATTTTCACAAGTCATGTAACTTTCTTCCATGAACAAACACTGAAAATACTTAGCACACTGAGAGAGACACAGACCCGGCTTTAGACAGCTATGTATACAGTTCTAACTACTGTTTGGTATTTTTCTAAATATATTATAAACATAGACATTTATATATATATAATATCTTCTCCCCTCTTGCCTACCACTGCCTTCCAAAAACAGTTGACAGAAATAACTTTCATCGGCTGGTGCTAATCAATATGAAAGCTATGTGTTCTTACTTTATTTTAGATGCAGTGATATACTGGTAAAATTTTACACCTTACTGTCCTTATTTCTATTCTGTAGTTTCCTGCCCTCCTCGTTTATTAAGTTGGCTCTTTATACAATAGAAGATGAGCAGACACTGAACCAAGCAGTAATTTTCAAGAGACATTTTCATTGGTGAGCAGGACCTTTAAAAGTCAAGTGCAGTTAAGAAATCCTCTACCCTACACCTTACATGTAGCAAACACCTTTGAGGCACCCAAGGCTGTGTTCACTGTTTCAAGATATTCTCACGGTTTTCCTTGGCGTTTTGTCCCTGGTTCACTGTTGCCGCTTAAGTCCCGGATGTGACTCATCATAACAAATGACAGGAGGATAACAGAGCTTTATGATGATTGACTGACACAGCACACAGCAAGGATTGGAGAAGGGAGCAATTCCTCCGTGGGAGTTAGGGGAGAACTATGAAGAGAACTTTTCCTAATGCACACAGAGTTTGGTGACGACAACGGACATTCTAAACAAAGAAATGTGGAGGCGGGGATAGCAAATCTGAGAGACATTTAAAATGGGCTAGTAATAGGCTCTGGAGACTGATCAGATATACACGGTAAATAATTACCCAATTTGTTCTACGTCCTACCAATCATACTGTGACTCACAATATGAATCCGTCGTTCCAGGAGGGTTTACAGCCTCACTACCTCTCCCCGCTCATCTTACCAATTATCACCCCCGTAATGATGCATATTTACTTCTAATGTGCCTTCCTTTCTCTACTCCACTTATTTTAGTTTTGGTTTTTCTGCACTATACAAATCATTCTTCCTCCACAACTACGCCCAACAGCTACACTGACCTCTCCCTTTTCTTGTCTTTTTTTTTTTTTTTTTTTTTTTTTTTTTTTTT
>NW_006796463.1:139705-148294 GCF_000442215.2 Lipotes vexillifer | reverse complement strand
CGGTACGTGGGCCTCTCACTGTTGTGGCCTCTCCCGTTGCGGAGCACAGGCTCCGGACGCGCAGGCTCAGCGGCCATGGCTCATGGGCCTAGATGCTCTGCGGCATATGGGATCTTCCCGGACCGGGGCACGAACCCATGTGCCCTGCATCAGCAGGCGGACTCTCAACCACTGCGCCACCAGGGAAGCCCGACCTCTCCCTTTTCTTAAATCAAAGACCAAATAGAGTTTGTATCAGAACATGTACTGCCTTGTCAGTGATACTGCCATTCTCCTTGATATAACACTCTCTCCTTTCCCTTATTCCCTCTCTCTCACAAACTTCTGCCATTTCCTCCCCAAAACTGCATCTCCATTTATTCTTTTCACTTCTGTCACTGCTCTCTCCCTGTCTGGGGTCTAGTTACTTCTAGGTGACTATAAGAGCTGCCTAGCAGAGCTCCCTGGCACCAAAATAAAGAGCTACCACTTGCTGAAAGTCACTATGCGTCAGGCTCTAAGCAGCACCCCTTTAAATCCTCATAATAAGCCCACTATCCCATCTTATGGATGAATAAAATGGCTGAACTCTTCCCATTACAGTATGAAAGAAGCATTGCTTAAATCAAAAGTCCAAACCATAAATCTATGCTCTTTATACTAAATAAAGAACCATCACCCTTTCAAAGCATGTTGCACATCACTTCACAGTAAATTTGCAAGAATTCTTTTATTATATTATACAGGGGAGTAAAAAACAGAACAAAACAAAAGCAAACCCAGTATAGTGATATACGCCCTCTAGGAGAGTGATGTAATTCAACTTTTGAGTTGATGGATCTATTGTTTGAATAAAATAAAGAGATACTGTATATCACAGATAGATAAGGGTGAAACAAAAAGGGCATGCCTTCGCTCTGAATAATAGAAAGGGCAAACATGTTGGTTTCAGTAAACCAAGGAGCAGAATTTGTGAGAAAGTAATGGGCCTAATTCAGGGCCTATAAAAGGAAATTGCCCATATGAAACTTCATGTGATGAGTAACAGCTCATGAATTCCCATAAAATGGCATGTCTGGCATTAATTTTGAAATTACTTCTTGCTTGCTTTATAATTCTATTGTTTTCCCCAAATTTTTCCACAAGAAAAACAATTATATATGGCAATGTTGAGTTGGTAGTGATTTGCAGAAATCATCATAGATCTCAAATTGCTGTAAAGTGAGAAGAGCCTCGAATTCAGAGTGGTGCCAGGAGACAGCAGAATAGCCTGGCACCTGGTGAACTGACTGCTTCTTTTCCTCTAAATATCATTAGAAGAAAGTGGCCCTTGGAGAAGTGTGTGTATGGTTAGGCCTTCTTATTACAGAGGAATGTGAATATTAAAGAGAAAGAGCATCCCAAGAGTTGCAGGAACTGGGTTTATCCAATTAAATTATTATTATACAAAAATATTTTTCATGCTCAAAATCCACAAAAACTCCCTTCCTCTCATATTGGATCCAATTTATTGGGCTCATTTTTTAACCTCTATATAATCTATTTAACATTCTATTTGTTCATACATTCATTCATTCATTCTCATTTCAATCAATAATCAATTGTTTTTTATACAGATATTCACTTATTGCCTATATATGTACCTGCCCATATAGAACGAACTAGACATCTTCATATATGTTTCCACACTCCAAGTGTTCATTCTACCCCAGAAGTTCAGTTCTACAAACTGTCTTCTCACGACGCACCTGTGTTACCTTTCCTGTGCTTGCTTATGCATTTTTCAAGTTTCTTCCAAATGATTTTTTGGCACTAGGTTTAAATGGACTAAATGTACCAATTAAAAGGAAGAATGTTAGATTCAATCAAAGAAGCATTCACCCTACAGCCATGAATAAAGATGAAATCTTGCCATTTGTGACAATAGGGATGGGCACGGAGAGGATTATGCTTAGTGAATAAGTCAGACAGAAAAAGATAAATACTTTATGTTATCACTTATATGTGGAATCTAAAAAATAAAACACACTAGTAAGTATAAAAAAAAAGAAACAGACTCACAGATATACAGAACAAACTAGTGGTTACCAGTAGGGAGAGGGAAGAAGGAGGGGAAAGATAGGGCTAGGGGATTAAGAGGCAAAACTACAATGTATAAAATAAGCTACAGGATAAAATGTACAGCACAGATAATATAGCTAATATTTTAGATTAACTATAAATGGCATATAATCTAAAAAATTTTGAATCACTATGTTGTACACCTGAAACTAATATAATATTATAAATCAACTATACTTCAATAAAAAAAAATTTCAAATACAAAACCCAAAAGTTTTCTCAGGCTAATTGCAGAAGTGGAAGTGAGAGATTTGAAACAGGTAAAGGATTTGATACACCATTGTTAGCTTGAAGATGGACGTGGTCATGCGGAAAGGACCTGTGAATGACCTCTGGAAACTCTTTAGGAGCAAAAAATTCATGATCTCAGTATTGAAACCGCAAGGAGCTAGATTCGATTCCACCAACTCTATGGATGTGCTTCTAAGCAGATTCTTCCTCAGCTCCTCCTAATGAGAAGTCAGCTCTGAAGACATCTTGATTTCAGCCTTGTGACTGAGTGGAAAACCTAGCCACATCTTGTTGGACTTTTGACATAGAAAATTAGGAACTAATAAATGAGTATTGTTTTAAACTTCGAAATTTGTGGAAATTTATTATCTAGCATTAGAAAATACATACAAGGACTATTTAAGAAGCTACAATAGTACATTCATGCTTCTATAGGTTAAAATTTAATTCCAAGATTACAAAAATGAGTAATGTTCTTATATGTTCAACATCTTTTAACCTTTGGTCTTAATGGTTTTTGAATATTCATTAAAATATCTTATTATTCTATAGTAGCATACCTTTGAAAGCAATTAAATTTCTATATCATGTGTTAGTGTAGGAAAAGTGATTAATGTGCAATTACAACTCACCAAGGAACCACTCTCTAAATTACTCATAACCACTAGGAAACAACTTTGCCAATAATAAATGAGTGATCATTGCTGTTCAATAAGGGATCCATGTGCATAGAAAGGACGTAATCACAAAACAGATATACAATATATGGGAGAGGAGTGTTAATGAACATTCAATGTTAATGGATGTGTAACTGTAAATAGAAAAAACCACTTTTCAACCACTTTTCAACTGGGCTGAACACCAAAGTTCCTTTGAAATAGTTCCTTTAAAATGGGGACACTCGTGCAATAATTAGGAAGCAAGCATATTTGAAAAAGAAATTTTGAACAATGTGGAAAATCTGTATGGAAGACTTCTTTCCCCCTCTTTAGAACTGTAAATATCTACAAAACCCACTAGACTAATTATTGCAGAAGCCATATTTACATTTGAAAAAAGACCACATTTCCTGCAATTCCTAACCTAAACAAATTTGTGCAATAGTAATTAGAAACAGAAATTGAAAAGACAATTGTAATGCAGGTGCTAAAATCTAGGTAGTTGTAACCAAGATCTTATTCTTTAAGGAGCAGTTTCAGGGAAAAAGCATACACAATAATGCAAGAGCCATTTTCAGAGAGCATATTAACTTTGCATCAGTAAAGGAAAGCCAAACACACAATTCAGGTTGGAGATGCTGAACCAGCATAAAGGGAAATGACCAGGATGGGATAATGGGATAATAACAGAGACAAAGAATAGGGACGGGACCTGCACCAGTGGGAGGGAGCTGTGAAGGAGGAAAGGTTTCCACACACTAGGAAGCCCCTTCGCTGGCGGAGACTGCGGGTGGCAGAGGGGGAAGCTTCGGAGCCACGGAGGAGAGCACAGGGGTGCGGAGGGCAAAGTGCAGAGATTCCCGCACAGAGGATCGGTGCCGACCGGCACTCACCAGCCCGAGAGGCTTGTCTGCTCACCTGCCGGGGCGAGCAGGGCTGGGAGTTGAGGCTTGGGCTTCGGTCAGTCGGCTCGCAGGGACAGGACTGGGGTTGGTGGCGTGAACACAGCCTGCAGGGGGTTAGTGCACCACGGCTAGCCGGGAGGGAGTCCGGGGACAAGTCTGGACCTGCCGAACAGGCAAGAGACTTTTTCTTACCTCTTTGTTTCCTGGTGCGCGAGGAGAGGGGATTAAGAACGCTGCTTAAAGGAGCTCCAGAGACGGGCGCGAGCCGCGGCTGAAAGCGCGGACCCCAGAGACGGGCATGAGACGCTAAGGCTGCTGCTGCCGCCACCAAGAAGCCTGTGTGCGAGCACAGGTTACCACCCACACCCCCCTTCGGGGGAGCGTGTGCAGCCCGCCACTGCCAGGGTCCCGGGATACAGGGACAACTCCTCCGGAAGAACGCACGGCGCGCCTCAGGCTGGTGCAACGTCACGCCGGTCTCTGCCGTCACAGGCTCGCCCCGCACTCCGTGCCCCGCCCTCCCCGCCCCCCACGCCTGAGTGAGCCAGAGCCCCCGAATCAGCGGCTCCTTTAACCCCGTCCTGTCTGAGCAATGAACAGACGCCCTCCAGCAACCTACACGCAAAGGCAGGGCCAAATCCAAAGCTGAGCCCCGGTGAGCTGTGAGAACAAAGAAGAGAAAGGGAAATCCCTCCCAGCAGCCTCAGAAGCAGCGAATTAAATCTCCACAATCAACCTGATGTCTGTGGAATACATGAATAGACAAAGAATTATCCCAAATTGAGGAGGTGGACTTTGAGAGCAAGATTTATGCTGGACAGCTTTGCTTCCACCGTTTGTCCTAGGGTCTATCCATTGTTGTTTTTTTTTTCTTAATAATTATTTTTTTATTTTAATAACTTTATTATATTTTATCTTACTTTATCTTTTCTTTCTTTCCTTCCTTCCCTCCTTCCTTCCTTCCTTCCTCCCTCCCTCCCTCCTTTCTTTCTTTCTTTCTACTTCTACTAATTCTTTCTTTCTACTTTTTCTCCCTTTTATCCTGAGCCATGTGGATGAAAGGCTCTTGGTGCTGCAGGCAGGAGTCAGTGCTGTGCCTCTGAGGTGGGAGAGCCAACTTCAGGACACTGGTCCACAAGAGACCTCCCAGCTCCACATAATATCAAATGGCGAAAATCTCCCAGAGATCTCCATCTCAACACCAGCACCCAGCTTCACTCAACGACCAGCAAGCTACAGTGCTGGACACCCTATGCCAAACAACTAGCAAGACAGGAACACAACCCCACCCATTAGCAGAGAGGCTGCCTAAAATCATAATAAGTCCACAGACACCCCAAAACACACCACCAGACGTGGACCTGCCCACTAGAGAGACAAGATCTAGCCTCATACACCACAACACAGGCACTAGTCCCCTCCACCAGGAAGCCTACACAACCCACTGAACCAACTTTAGCCACTGGGGACAGACACCAAAAACAACGGGAACTACGAACCTGCAGCCTGCAAAAAGGAGACCCCAAACACAGTAAGATAAGCAAAATGAGAAGACAGAAAAACACACAGCAGATGAAGGAGCAAGATAAAAACCCACCAGACCTAACAAATGAAGAGGAAATAGGCAGTCTACCTGAAAAAGAATTCAGAATAATGATAGTAAAGATGATCCAAAATCTTGGAAATAGAATGGACAAAATGCAAGAAACATTTAACAAGGACCTAGAAGAAATAAAGATGAAACAAACAATGATGAACAACACAATAAATGAAATGAAAAATACTCTAGATGGGATCAATAGCAGAATAAATGAGGCAGAAGAACGGATAAGTGACCTGGAAGATAAAATAGTGGAAATAACTACTGCAGAGCAGAATAAAGAAAAAAGAATGAAAAGAACTGAGGACAGTCTCAGAGACCTCTGGGACAACATTAAACGCACCAACATTCGAATTATAGGGGTTCCAGAAGAAGAAGAGAAAAAGAAAGGGACTGAGAAAATATTTGAAGAGATTATAGTTGAAAACTTCCCTAATATGGGAAAGGAAATCGTTAATCAAGTCCAGGAAGCACAGAGAGTCCCATACAGGATAAATTCAAGGAGAAATACGCCAAGACACATATTAATCAAACTGTCAAAAATTAAATACAAAGAAAACATATTAAAAGCAGCAAGGGAAAAACAACAAATAACACACAAGGGAATCCCCATAAGGTTAACAGCTGATCTCTCAGCAGAAACTCTACAAGCCAGAAGGGAGTGGCAGGACATACTGAAAGTGATGAAGGAGAAAAACCTGCAACCAAGATTACTCTACCCAGCAAGAATCTCATTCAGATTTGATGGAGAAATTAAAACCTTTACAGACAAGCAAAAGCTGAGAGAGTTCAGCACTACCAAACCAGCTTTACAACAACTGCTAAAGGAACTTCTCTAGGCAAGAAGCACAAGAGAAGGAAAAGACCTACAATAACGAACCCAAAACAATTAAGAAAATGGTAATAGGAGCATACATATCAATAATTACCTTAAATGTAAATGGACTAAATGCTCCCACCAAAAGACACAGATTGGCTGAATGGATACAAAAACAAGACCCATATATATGCTGTCTACAGGCGACCCACTTCAGACCTGGAGACACATACAGACTGAAAATAAGGGGATGGAACAAGATAGATAACTAGCCATATAGCCTTGGCCAAATTGCTTTACCTATCTTTGCCTCTGTTTCCTCACCTGTAAAACATTACCTAGTTTGCAGTGAGATAAGCTAGCTCACAGGATTTAGTGCAGGTTTAATGAACAAATATTTGTGAAACATGTAGAAGAGCATCTGGCACAGCATAAGCACTGCATAAATGTATGCTACAATAATATTTCATACACTGGGACAAAAGTTGATTAAAGTACGAATGCACTAACAAATGCATTAACAAATATTTTGATTGCCTATTAGCTGGTAGACACCATATCAGATGCTGTGAATGAAACAGTGCCAGATAGAGTCTATGTCCTCAAAATGCTTACAGTCTAGAATGGATTAGATTGATGAATAACAAAGAAATGGTAATATCATGTGAGAAATGCTCACAGGAAATTGTAAAACAGGAAACATAATAACAACTATTTCTAGGGTTGCCATGAAGCTTCTATGTGATAATTCCTGAAAATATTTTAGTACAATACTTGCCATACAGTAATGACTTAATAAAAGTTAGCTCTTATCCTTGTGTTACAGTCTTTTTGTTTTGTTTCATTCCATGCTCGTTTTACCACTGGAGCATGAGTTCTTCCGAGGAGGGGGGGAACCTCATCCTCAATCAACATTCAATATTTTTTAGACAAAATATGCCTGAAACTCTACTAAGTATTAAAGATATAAATATTAATAACACAGGGTTCTTGCTCTAGAGAGAAAGACAGACTTGTATATGTTTAAATTACAACATAGTGTGGTAAATACAAATGCAGTGACATAATCAATAAACTGTGGATGGGGCAATATTCCCTGAGGAAGAGAGAGGTTTCAAAGGATGTATTACCACATCTGGATCTTAAAATAAAGGTAGGATTATTCCAGCTGCCAAGTGGAATGAAATGAACCATACAATGAAAAGATCTGATCAGGACCTCCTGTCATGAGACAACTCAGAATAGGAGGACCTTCAAGATGGCAGAGGGCTAAGATGTGGAGATCACCTTCCTCCCCACAAATACATCAAAAATAAGTCCAGATGTGGGACACCTACAGAACACCTACTGAAAGCTGGCAGAAGACCTCAGACTTCCCAAAAGACAAGAAATTCCCAACGTGCCAGGCTGTGTGGCTGACAGGGTCTTGGTGCTCCAGCCGGGTGTCAGGCCTGAGCCTCTTAGGTGGGAGAGCTGAGTTCAGGACATTGGACCACCAAAGACCTCCCAGGCCCACATAATATCACACCATGAAGGCTCTCCCAGGGATCTCCATCTCAACCCTAAGACCCAGTTCCACTTAATGACCAACAAGCTCCAGTGCTGGACACCCCATGTGAAACAACTAGCAAGACAGGAACAAAACCCCCACCAATTAGCAGAGAGGCTGCCTAATATCATAATAAGGTCACAGACCTCCCAAAACACACCACCGGATGCGGTCTTGCCCACAAGAAAGATAAGATCCAGCCTCATCCACCAGAACACAGGCACCAGTCCCCTCCATTAGGAAGCCTACACAACCCACTGAACCAACCTTACCCACTGCGACCAGACACCAAAAACAATGGGAGAAGGGGTGGAAAGATGGCGGAGGAGTAAGACGTGGGGATCACCTTCCTCCCCACAAATACACCAGAAATACATCTACATGTGGAACAACTCCTACAGAACACCTACTGAACGCTGGCAGAAGACCTCAGACCTCCCAAAAGGCAAGAAACTCCCCACGTATCTGGGTAGGGCAAAAGAAAAAATTAATTAAAAACAGAGACAATAGAATAGGGACGGCACCTGCACCAGTGGGAGGGAGCTGTGAAGGAGGAAAGGTCTCCACACACTAGGAAGCCCCTTCGCGGGCAGAGACTGCGGGAGGCGGAGCGGGGAGCTTCGGGGCCGCGGAGGACAGCACAGCAACAGGGGCGCGGAGGGCAAAGCGGAGAGATTCCCGCACAGAGGATCGGTGCCGACCGGCACTCACCAGCCCGAGAGGCTTGT
>NW_006796463.1:87075-139487 GCF_000442215.2 Lipotes vexillifer | reverse complement strand
AATTTCTCAGGGAGAACACACGGCGGGCCTCAGGCTGGTGCAACGTCACGCCGGCCTCTGCCGCCGCAGGCCCGCCCCGCACTCCGTGCCCCTCCCTGCCCCCGGCCTGAGTGCGCCAGAGCCCCCGAGTCAGCGGCTCCTTTAAGCCCGTCCTGCCTGAGCAAAAAACAGACGCCCTCCAGCGACCTACACGCAGAGGCAGGGCCAAATCGAAAGCTGAGCCCCTGTGAGCTGTGAGAACAAAGAAGAATATTAAGAGTTTGCTGTGATTTTTAAATTAATACACAAATATTTTTAAAGTTTCTCATTTTGTTTCTCATAGTAATAAAATAAATTTTAACTTACTTTTAATTAAAAATTAATAATAGTCACAGAAGCTCTTTGGAGTCCTCAATTTAAGATAGAGTTCTGAAAGCAAAAAGTTTTCATTATTTTATTAGCTGCCATTTGCAAAGCTTGGGCAATTTGCTCTCTTTTAATCCTCCCAGCAAACCTATCAGGAAGGTACCCCATTAATCTCCTCCCAGAGGCATAAACTAGGGCTCAAAATCATTAGCCACACAGCTTGCATGCTGTGCAGCTAGAATTTGAAGCTAGTTCTATCTGACCCCAAAATCAAACTTGAAGGAATCAGTAACCTCCTTGCATGCAATATACCTGTTGCTTTCCTGGACAGAGAGGTTGAAGCAGAGGTCAAGAAGACTGGATGAATTATTTGAGATGGCTCAGGCAGCTAAAAGCCAAGACCTTCTGCTGTCTGTTCTACTCCTCATAGGGACTTGTCCTTTCAAATGGCAATTCCTTTTGTGAGAAAGGAATGCCTTCAAATTCAAATGATACTATGAACCTGGTGGAGGTCTGTTCCCCTTATAACAGGCATTTCTAATAGCACAGTATGCAGACTTTGCTGAGCACTCAACAAGGAAGAAACGTTTGTCCAGTTATCACATTCTAAACTGCCAAAATACATGTGCATTGCCTTAAGTTTTTCAATTATGTTACAGGTCAGCTTGTGCATTTTATCTGTTCGACTCTCTTTTGTAAAACAATTACAATGGTAAAAACAAAGAAACTATTGAGTACTTAACTATGCGTCGGTCACCGAGAGGAAGACTTGATACCAAGGTCTCTCTGAATCCTCACAAGAATACTCCCAGGCTGGCAGTGGGGTGTCCTACCTGCTTTACAGATAAGGAGATGGGCTTGCCGAGGGGAAGCTACTTGCCTGAGGTCACCCAGCTAGTAAGTAGGCGGTGAGTCAAGTATCAGACCCAGGTCCGGGTGGTTCCCAGGCTAAGATTCTTAACCAGCATGCATTGCAAGATCCTAAAAGGCAATGTCAATCTGTCTGTGGAAAGGAGTTCCCCAAAGTAAACTTGAAGTAGCCCAGGTAAATTAGGAAAGGGTCACAATTTTATGGTCAGAGATTTTAAGGAAAAACCAAGTGATGCAACCTCTTCATGTAATAAGAAAACAGATACAATTCTTTAATTTTGTCCTTAGCTTAACCCTTCACTAACATCCAGCAGCTCGGAGTGTACAGAGAAAGGCAGTAAATTCCTCATCTGTATCCCAGTGTGCCAACTGTTTTGGTTTTAATTGTGTCAGGTGTGTCTTCCTTCTGCCTGGAGGTCCTTCCTTAGGTTTGAAAATATCATGATCACATCAACAGTGTGAGAGGTGGTGGGAGAGCTGAGGTTCCACATGTGTCAACAACAGATGTGCACGTCTCCTGGAGCACTGGAAAAAAGAGTAATAGGAGTTCCCTTAGGGCTGTGCTCCACGTGCCCCAGGAGGGGATAAGGACGAAAGCCTCTGTAATTTATATTGACTGCTGAGGTAACCAGGTGCTTTCAGCAAGCATTCCAGTTGCAAATTTGGGTTTTAACAACCTTCCCAACAACCTCTGATGAGGGAGGGAGACAAAGAGGGAAGAGATATGGGAACATATATATATGTATAACTGACTCACTCTGTTATAAAGCAGAAACTAACACACCATTGTAAAGCAATTATACCCCAATAAAGATGTTAAAAAAAACAAAACAAAACAAAAAAAAACAATGGGAACTACAAACCTGCAGCCTGTCAGAAGGAGACCCCAAACATAGTAAGTCAAGCAAAATGAAAGACAGAGAAATACGCAGCAGATGAAGGAGCAAGGTAAAAATCCACCAGGCCAAACAAATGAAGAGGAAATAGGCAGACTACCTGAGAAAGAATTCAGAGTAATGATAGTAAAGATGATCCAAAATACTGGAAATAGAATGGAGAAAATCGAGAAGTCTAACAAGGACCTAGAAGAACTAAAGACCAAATAAACAATGATGAACAACACAATAAATTAAATTAAAAATTCTCTAGACGGAATCAATAGAATAACTGAGGCAGAAGAACGGATAAGTGACCTGGAAGATAAAATAGTGGAAATAACTACTGCAGAACGGAATAAAGAAAAAATAATGAAAAGAATTGAGGACATTCTGAGACCTCTGGGACAACATTAAATGCACCAACATTCAAATTATAGGGGTACCAGAAGAAAAGAGAAAAAGAAAGGGACTGAGAAAATATTTGAAATAGTTAAATCAAGTCCAGGAGAAACATGCCAAGACACATATTAATCAAACTATCAAAAATTAAACACAAAGAAAAAATATTGAAAGCAGCAAGGGAAAAGCAACAAATAACATACAAGGGGATCTCCATAAGGTTAACAGCTGATCTTTCAGCAGAAACTCTGCAAGCCAGAAGGGAGTGGCAGGACATATTTAAAGAGATGAAAGGGAAAAAACCACAACCAAGATTACTCTACCCAGCAAGGACCTCATTCAGATTTGATGGAGAAATTTAAACCTTTACAGTGAAGCAAAAGCTAAGAGAATTCAGCAGCACCAAACTAGCTTTACAACAAATGGTAAAGGAACTTCTCCAAGCAGGAAACACAAGACAAGGAAAAGATCTACAAAAACAAACCCAAAACAATTAAGAAAATGGTAATGGGAACATACATATCGATAATTACCTTAAATGTAAATGGATTAAATGCTCCAACCGAAAGACATAGACTGGCTCAATGGATACAAAAACAAGACTCATCTATATGCTGTCTACAAGAGACCCACTGCAGACCTAGGGACACATACAGACTGAAAGTGAGGGGACAGAGAATGTTATTCCATGCAAATAGAAGTCAAAAGAAAGCTGGAGTAGAAATTCTCATATCAGACAAAATAGACTTTAAAATGAAGACTATTACAAGAGACAAAGAAGGACACTACATAAAGATCAAGGGATCAATCCAAGAAGAAGATATAACAATTGTAAATATTTATGCACTCAACCTAGGATCACCTCAATACATAAGGCAACTGCTAACAGCCAAAAAAGGGGAAACCAACAGTAACACAATCAGAGCACGGGACTTTAACACCCCACTTTCACCAATGGACAGATCAAGCAAAATGAAAATAAATAAGGAAACACAAGCTTTAAATAACACATTAAACAACAGGGACCTAATTGATAATTATAGGACATTCTATCCAAAAACAACAGAATATACTTTGTTCTCAAGTGCTCATGGAACATTCTCTAGGATAGATCATATCTTGGGTCACAAATCAAGCCTTGGTAAATTTAAGAAAATTGAAATTGTATCAAGTATCTTTTCCAGCCACAACGCTATGAGACTAGATATCAATTACAGGAAAAAAACTGTAAAAATTATAAACACATGGAGGCTAAACAATACGTTACTAAATAACCAAGAGGTCACTGAAGAAATCAAAGAGGAAATCAAAAAATACCTAGAAACAAATGACAATGAAAACATGACAACCTAAAACCTATGGGATTTAGCAAAAGCAGTTCTAAGAGGGAAGTTTATAGCAATAATCCTACGTCAAGAAACAAGAAAAATCTCAAATAAACAACCCAACTTTACACCTAAAGCAATTAGAGAAAGAAGAACAAAGAAACACTAAAGTTAGCAGGAGGAAAGAAATCATAAAGATCAGATGAGAAATAAATGAAAAGGAATGAAAGAAATGATAGCTAAGATCAATAAAACTAAAAGCTGGTTCCTTGAGAAGATAAACAAAATTGATAAACCATTAGCCAGACTCATCCAGAAAACAAGGGAGAAGACTCAAATCAACAGAATTAGAAATGAAAAAGGAGAAGTAACAACTGACACTACAGAAATAGAAAGGATCATGAGAGATTACTACAACCAACTATATGCCAATAACATGGACAACCTGGAAGAAATGGGACAAATTCTTAGAAAAGCACAAACTTCCAAGACTGAACCAGGAAGAAACAGAAAATATAAACAGACCAATCACAAGCACTGAAATTGAAACTGTGATTAAAAATCTTCCAACAGGGCTTCCCTGGTGGCGCAGTGGTTGAGAGTCCACCTGCCGATGCAGGGGACATGTGTTCGTGCCCCAGTCCAGGAAGATCCCACATGCCGCGGAGCGGCTGGGCCCATGAGCCATGGCCACTGAGCCTGCACGTCCAGAGCATGTGCTCTGCAATGGGAGAGGCCACAACAGTGAGAGGCCCGCATACCGCAAAAAAAAAAAAAAATCTTCCAACAAACAAAAGCCCAGGACCAGATGGCTTCATACGCGAATTCTATCAAACATTTAGAGAAGAGCTAACACCTCTCCTTCTCAAACTCTTCCAAAATATAGCAGAAGGAGGAACATTCCCAAAATCATTCTGTAAGTCCACCATAACCCTGATTACAAAACCAGACAAACCGGTCACAAAAAAAGAAAACTATAGGCCAATATCACCAATGAACACAGATGCAAAAATCCTCAACAAAATACTAGTAAACAGAATCTGACAGCACATTAAAAGGATCATACACCATGATCAAGTGGGGTTTATCCCAGGAATGCAAGGATTCTTCAATACACACAAATCAGTGTGATAAACCATATTAACAAATTGAAGGAGAAAAAGCATATGATCATCTCAATAGATGCCAAAAAAGCATTAGACAAAATTCAAAACCTATTTATGATATTAACCCTCCAGAAAGTAGGCATAGAGGGAACTTACCTCAACATAATAAAGGCCATATATGACAAACCCACGGCCAACATCATTCTCAATGGTGAATAACTGAAACCATTTCCACTAAGATCAGGAACAAAACAAGGCTGCCCACTATCATCACTACTATTTAACATAGTTTTGGAAGTTTTAGCCATAGCAATCAGAGAAGAAAAAGAAATAAAAGCAATCCAAATCGGAAAAGAAGAAGTAAAACTGTCACTGTTGGCAGATGACATGGTACTATACATAGAGACTCCTAAAGATACTGCCAGAAAACTATTAGAACTAATCAATGAATTTGGTAAAGTAGCAGAATACAAAATTAGTCAACAGAAATCTCCTGCATTCCTATACACTAATGATGAAAAATCTGAAAGAGAAAGTAAGGAAACACTCCCATTTACCATTGCAACAAAAAGAATAAAATACCTAGAAATAATCCTACCTAAGGAGATAAAAGACCTGTATGCAGAAAACTATAAGACACTGATGAAAGAAATTAAAGATGATATAAACAGAGAGATATACAATGTTCTTGGATTGGAATAATCAACATTGTGAAAATGACTATACTACCCAAAGCAATCTACAGATTCAATGCAATCCCTATCAAACTACCAATGGCATTTTTCACGGAACTACAACAAAAAATTTCACAATTTGTATGGAAACACAAAAGACCCTGAATAGCCAAAGAAATACTGAGAAAGAAAAACGGAGCTGGATGAATCAGGCTCCCTGACTTCAGACTATACTACAAAGCTACAGTAATCAAGACAGGATGGTACTGGCACAAAAACAGAAATATAGATCAATGGAACAGGATAGAAAGTCCGGAGATAAACCCACGCACATATGGTCACCCTATCTTTGATAAAGGAGGCAAGAATATACAATGGAGAAAAGACAGCCTCTTCAATAAGTGCTGCTGGGAAAACTGGACAGCTACATATAAAAGAATGAAATTAGAACACTCCCTAACACCGTACACAAAAATAAACTCAAAATGGATTAAACACCTAAATGGAAGGTCAGACACTATAAAACTCTTAGAGGAAAACATAGGCAGAACACTCTATGACATGAATCACAGCAAGATCCTTTTTGACCTACCTTCTACAGAAATGGATATAAAAACAAAAATAAACGAATGGGACCTAATGAAACTTAAAAGCTTTTGAAAGGCAAAGGAAACCATAAACAAGGTGAAAAGACAACCCTCAGAATGGAAGAAAATATTTGCAAATGAAGCAACTGACAAAGAATTAATCTCCAAAATATACAAACAGCTCACGTAGCTCAATAACCAAAAAACAAACAACCCAATCCAAAAACGGGCAGAAGACTTAAGTAGACATTTCTCCAAAGAAGATATACAGATTACCAACAAACACATGAAAGGATGCTCAACATCACTAATCATTAGAGAAATGCAAATCAAAACTACCATGAGGTATCACCTTACACGGGTCAGAATGGCCACCATCAAAAAATCTACAAAGAATAAATGCTGGAGAGGGTGTGGAGAAAAGGGAACCCTCTTGCACTGTTGGTGGGAATGTAAATTGATACAGCCACTATGGAGAACAGTATGGACATTCCTTAAAAAACTAAAAATGGAACTACCATATGACCCAGCAATCCCACTACTGGGCATGTAATTCAAAAAGAGTCATGTACCCCAATGTTCATTGCAGCTCCATTTACAATAGCCAGGACATGGAAGCAACCCAAGTGTCCATCAACAGATGAATGGATAAAGAAGTTGTGGCACATATATACAATGGAATATTACTCAGCCATAAAAAGAAACGAAATTGAATTATTTGTAGTGAGGTGGATGGACCTAGATACTGTCATACAGAGTGAAGTAAGTCAGAAAGAGATAAACAAATACCGTACGCTAACACATATATATGGAATCTAAAAAAAAAAATGTTCTGAAGAACCTAGAGGCAGGACAGGAATAAAGATGCAGATGTAGAGAATGGACTTGAGGACACGGGGAGGGGGAAGGGCAAGCTGGGACGAAGTGAGAGAGTGGCATGGATATATATACACTACCAAATGTAAAAACGATAGCTAGTGGAAGCAGCCGCATAGCATAGGGAGATCAGTTCCGTGCTTTGTGACCACATAAAGGGGTGGGATAGGGAGGGTGGGAGGGAGACACAAGAGAAAAGGGATATGGGGATATATGTATACATATAGCTGATTCACTTTGTTATATAGCAGAAACTAACACACCATTGTGAAGCAATTATACTCCAATAAAGATGTAAAAAAAAAAAAAAAAAGATCTGATCAGTTTAGGGGTTTTAGGGAAGACTCTTGGGTAATTGAGGCACCAGATTCTGGAGTAACTTGTCCTTGAAGGTAAAAAATTTAGATTGTGTGGAGAGTGGTATGGAACAATGGCTCCATGTCCCTGACTTTGCAAGTTGGAATTCCCTTTGTGCTTAAGTTTCCATGGATTGTGACCTTCATAAAGTAAGCTTTGCTTTAAGTAAGAGAACTTTCTTTATTTTTTATTTTTTTTAATGGAACTTTATTTTTATTTATTTATTTATGGCTGCATTGGGTCTTCATTGCTACACGGGCTTTCTTTAGTTGCAGCGAGTGGGGGCTACTCTTCATTGCAGTGCATGGGTTTCTCATTGTGGTGGATTCTCTTGTTGTGGAGCATGGGCTCTAGGCACGTGGGCTTCAGTAGTTGTGGCACACGGGCTCAGTAGTGTGGTTTGCGGGCTCTAGAGCGCAGGCTCAGTAGTTGTGGCACACAGGCTTAGTTGTTCAAGAGCATGTGGGATCTTCCTGGATGAGGGCTCAAACCCGTGTCCCCTGCATTGGCAGGCAGATTCTTAACCACTGCGCCACCAGGGAAGCCCAAGGAAAAGAACTTTCACTGAAAGATCATAGGTTGGTGGGTCTCTAAGTTTGTGACTGGACCTGATTTTAATCTCCAGTACTGTGCTTAAGAAACACTATGGGCTCTAAAAACATTTGTGGACTTAAATTGAAAGTATGAGCTTACCTCAAAACTGTTTCTTACTGAAATCACAATAAAAAATTATATTTGCTAAAACAGTACATACTTGAATATATTTAAACCTGTATTCTAACACAAGAGTCCTCTTATCCCACAACTTGGTTTAGCTCCCACAACTTGGTGACTCTTAAACCATTTACTGTCTTGAGAAGAATTGAGATGGGATCTGGAAAATATGGGAGCAGATTTTCCCCCATGGCAGATAAGCACTTCCCACCATAAACTGTCCTTATTTAAAGCATTCAGGGATAAAAATATTTTGCTCCATTTGTATTTATTCTTATGTCATAGCAGAGGGCAATTAGACGTGTAATTGTTAAACCTGTGGGAGTCAGGATGTGTTGCCATGAGTTTCTATTTGTATTCTGAAAGCCAATTTTGCAGTTGGTTTTGAACTGATTGACCATGAAACTAGAAAAATGAGTCTGGAAAATAAAGAATCTAAATCTGAATAAATGGATTTCTTCTCTTCATTAGAACTAGCTTAAGAATCTTTCCTAAAATATTTTCTCAAGCATCTCATAAATGAATTTATTATCCAGTCTTATATGATAATACTGTATTTGTAATCTATTATTTTGCCAATATGGTCTGAATTCTATAATGGGTATGTCTCAGTAAATAGCAGTTAAATTATGATTAACTCAATTTAGATGAATATCTCCTAGTGTTTAGGTTTAATTTGAAGGGAATTATAGTTGCAGTACTTGTCAGGCACACCAAATTGTCTAATGAGGTATCTTTATTAATAAATGAACACAGAAAACTATAATTTAGTAAAATTCAATCCTAGCAAAATATGTAAGTCATGATATCTCCAAATGAAGACCATTACTTTGCACTATATATATATATATATATATATATATATATAATTTTTTTTTTTTATCATACTTATTGAAGGCTCCTAGGCTAAGAAAATATCCTCACGAGAGCTGTAGTTGTTGTAACGAGTATGCCATATTGTAAAATGGGGAATGAGAGCAAAAGGGATGTGAGGGTAAGAGAGAAGGTGAGAAGGGTGGGGGAGAAAAGAACACACTAAGTTCGTGGCAAGAGCAGGGAAGCACCAGAGTGAAAGACGGGGCAGCAGCCCGGCTTCCCTCCTGGGTTTCAGGGTCTGAGTTGGAGAAAGCCTCCTGCTTCAGAGGCCGCTTTCAGAGAGACGGGGCCCCCTTGCTCCTTCCTAGATACTCATTTGAACCCCAGAAGGGACCAGGCCTCTCCCTGAGCCCTCGCAACTCAGTCTACTGAGGAGAATTTACTATTTGTGAATATGTACTGATTTCCAGATTTACTAACAAAAATTCATGTGGTCTGGAGGTGTTAAAATGTTACGAGTTTTTCTGGAAAATGTCTGTTATACTCCTCCATTATTGGCATTTCTGAAAATAGGACATTTTCTAGCAGTAACATGGTCTGAGGTCACCCAGCAGCACAAATACCCACCAGGCACATAAGGCTCCATGACCTATGCTCACCAGATGCCTGTGTTTCCTGTCAGGCTCCAGGGCCTGGGCCCCCAAACCTGAGTCTGCACCGTCTCCCAGTAGACTTTGGGGACCTTAGCTGTCACCTGAGCTCCAAGAACAGTGGACCAGGTGGACTTGCATCTCCAGCATTGGTGGCTCCTTCCTTGTTGACAGGTGTCATTTCTGAGATATGTCTGGCCGGAGCGGGCTGTGTGAAAGCTGGCTTTGCCCTCATACCCTCCTCATTCTTCTTTTCTCTGTGTTTGTTTTTTGGGGAAGGAGTTAGCCTTTGGGTTAATTCGGACAAGTGTGTTAATAAAAATTTCTACTCTCTTTCTTTCCTTGTATGATACAGTGTTTCATCGGTCAGCCAGGGTTTTCTTCATCTGCACCCATGGCCTTTATCCAGGGCATCTCATAATATTTCTTTTGTAAAATCAGCTGAGGCATATACTCAACAGTGCTCCCATTAGCTCGCACATTACAACTAGCGCCAGCTTGGAATCTTGGCAGCGTTGCGGTGTCTCTGTGTCTACACCTCTCAGCACTTAAATATTTGGCTATTTCTGTAGTTTCCCCTCGTTAACCGTTGTGGTCCTGCTTTAGTGCACAAGACACAGGCGCTAAGAGTGAAGCCCTGGCTCCAGAGTCTTGTCCTCTGTGGACAAAAATGAAATGGCCTCGATTCATCAGTCTGTGAAAAATTAAGCCAGTGCACCCTTGATAGAATGTTTGTATTACTCTGGGCTGTAATAGAACCTACAGCGGCGCTGTTCGTTTGGAAACATGCTTGTTTTGGTACAAAGGATTACCCGCTTTCCTGTTGAGCTGGTGTTAATTAACTTATTTTTTTGATGATATAAACTTGTTGAGGGTTCCATTCTCCATGGAGGAAAATCATACCAGGCTAATTGATAAATTTTCAGACCCTTGGGGTTGGATCAGACTTTAAAGAAGAGGGAGCTGTGAGAGAGGCTTTGGGAAGGAACCCCTTGCCTTTGTGACAGTAGATGTGACAGATGAATGAGAGTGGAATCGAAGACTTATAAAAGCATCTCCCTGGTGGTGGCCAAAAGCTTCTTGTGGAGAAAATCTTTTGTGGCAGGACAGGAATAAAGATGCAGATGTAGAGAATGGACTTGAGGACACGGGGAGGGGGAAGGGCAAGCTGGGACGAAGTGAGAGAGTGGCATGGATATATATACACTACCAAATGTAAAAACGATAGCTAGTGGAAGCAGCCGCATAGCATAGGGAGATCAGTTCCGTGCTTTGTGACCACATAAAGGGGTGGGATAGGGAGGGTGGGAGGGAGACACAAGAGAAAAGGGATATGGGGATATATGTATACATATAGCTGATTCACTTTGTTATATAGCAGAAACTAACACACCATTGTGAAGCAATTATACTCCAATAAAGATGTAAAAAAAAAAAAAAAAAGATCTGATCAGTTTAGGGGTTTTAGGGAAGACTCTTGGGTAATTGAGGCACCAGATTCTGGAGTAACTTGTCCTTGAAGGTAAAAAATTTAGATTGTGTGGAGAGTGGTATGGAACAATGGCTCCATGTCCCTGACTTTGCAAGTTGGAATTCCCTTTGTGCTTAAGTTTCCATGGATTGTGACCTTCATAAAGTAAGCTTTGCTTTAAGTAAGAGAACTTTCTTTATTTTTTATTTTTTTTAATGGAACTTTATTTTTATTTATTTATTTATGGCTGCATTGGGTCTTCATTGCTACACGGGCTTTCTTTAGTTGCAGCGAGTGGGGGCTACTCTTCATTGCAGTGCATGGGTTTCTCATTGTGGTGGATTCTCTTGTTGTGGAGCATGGGCTCTAGGCACGTGGGCTTCAGTAGTTGTGGCACACGGGCTCAGTAGTGTGGTTTGCGGGCTCTAGAGCGCAGGCTCAGTAGTTGTGGCACACAGGCTTAGTTGTTCAAGAGCATGTGGGATCTTCCTGGATGAGGGCTCAAACCCGTGTCCCCTGCATTGGCAGGCAGATTCTTAACCACTGCGCCACCAGGGAAGCCCAAGGAAAAGAACTTTCACTGAAAGATCATAGGTTGGTGGGTCTCTAAGTTTGTGACTGGACCTGATTTTAATCTCCAGTACTGTGCTTAAGAAACACTATGGGCTCTAAAAACATTTGTGGACTTAAATTGAAAGTATGAGCTTACCTCAAAACTGTTTCTTACTGAAATCACAATAAAAAATTATATTTGCTAAAACAGTACATACTTGAATATATTTAAACCTGTATTCTAACACAAGAGTCCTCTTATCCCACAACTTGGTTTAGCTCCCACAACTTGGTGACTCTTAAACCATTTACTGTCTTGAGAAGAATTGAGATGGGATCTGGAAAATATGGGAGCAGATTTTCCCCCATGGCAGATAAGCACTTCCCACCATAAACTGTCCTTATTTAAAGCATTCAGGGATAAAAATATTTTGCTCCATTTGTATTTATTCTTATGTCATAGCAGAGGGCAATTAGACGTGTAATTGTTAAACCTGTGGGAGTCAGGATGTGTTGCCATGAGTTTCTATTTGTATTCTGAAAGCCAATTTTGCAGTTGGTTTTGAACTGATTGACCATGAAACTAGAAAAATGAGTCTGGAAAATAAAGAATCTAAATCTGAATAAATGGATTTCTTCTCTTCATTAGAACTAGCTTAAGAATCTTTCCTAAAATATTTTCTCAAGCATCTCATAAATGAATTTATTATCCAGTCTTATATGATAATACTGTATTTGTAATCTATTATTTTGCCAATATGGTCTGAATTCTATAATGGGTATGTCTCAGTAAATAGCAGTTAAATTATGATTAACTCAATTTAGATGAATATCTCCTAGTGTTTAGGTTTAATTTGAAGGGAATTATAGTTGCAGTACTTGTCAGGCACACCAAATTGTCTAATGAGGTATCTTTATTAATAAATGAACACAGAAAACTATAATTTAGTAAAATTCAATCCTAGCAAAATATGTAAGTCATGATATCTCCAAATGAAGACCATTACTTTGCACTATATATATATATATATATATATCAAATTGTCTAATGAGGTATCTTTATTAATAAATGAACACAGAAAACTATAATTTAGTAAAATTCAATCCTAGCAAAATATGTAAGTCATGATATCTCCAAATGAATATATATATATATATTTTTATATATATATATATATATATTTATATATATATATATATAAGGGATTTTTTTCCCTAAAAAATTATGTGCTTCAGGTACCATGGTGTATTTCTTCTACTTTCTATGACCTTAATTACCATAGACTAAATTCTAATTCCCTGTGCCCTGAGCTTGTTTGTGCCCATGGGTGACGTGGGGCAGGGGAGAAGCAAAGGTCTATTTCTTAACACTTTCCATTGAATTAGTTGCTTTTAAGTAGAGGGTATCTCGGTGTCTATTTTCTAGTTTTTCATATTGTATCCATTGTCCATAGAGTTCAGAGGAGCTTTTGTTGTTCATATTCATACTCAACTGGGGATTTTTATAACTGTCCTTTACTCAGGACAGTTATAAACCACTCAGCCATCACAACCTAAACATATTCCTAAATGATAGTTATTATACATCTATGTATTTACAGTTTATCATTTTTTAAATACATTAGCATTTAGAAATGGAAATCTCCTAATAATAAAATGTGCTTTTCATCAGTTTTATCTTCTGACTTGTCAATGCAATATGTGTCTGACCATGTCCATTTACAGTTGGGGACTTCATTACATATAATTTTCACCAACCTGGAGTAAAATGACATAAAGGCAGCTATAGTTTCTTTTTTTTTTCCCTTCTGTTGGCCAACAAAAAATCTGTTTCATACTGTGATTTACAGTTCATGTCTTCTAATGGCCAGTTCTATAAACTAAACAATATAAAGGATATACTAAGGCTTACAAGAGAATAAACGGTGAAGGGAGCTGGGAAAAAGAATCATTTTTTAAACACTAAAAAAATAAAATAAAATTTGATCTTATGTCATATTCCCCAAATGACAGTAGACTCATGTCCAATAATTTGTCTCCTCAGGGTTGCTTTGAAGACTTTTGTAGGAGAAAAAATACATGTTTCTCTGGGTTTAAAGCATTTTATAAGATTTATGTTCAGATAGTAACTTTATAGCCATACCAAACTGCACTGTGTGAATAGAGCTCTTCAGCAGGTCTTCAGTCATTTGTATTTTAGTTCATACAAGTGAGAAATGGAAGAGTTTTTATTTAAAATAATTCTTTACATGGTAGCACCCTGACTTGTAGTCCAGGCTTTCCAAAATGATAAGACCAATAATTCATGTAAACTTCAAAAGAAGAAAATTAATTTCCTTACACTGATGATCACATAAAGAGTGTTTGGGGGGTTTATTCTAAACAAAACAATGCTGTAAATAAGATGAACACTTCTTTAGGAATTGAAGTTTTTCTAACAGAACTTCTTATTTCATTAATTTGGACAAGTGCATAGTGTTGTTTGCATAGTATACTTTAAGATGCTGCATTTACTAGCCTTGATTTTAAATATCTCAACCATGGAACACTGACAGGGAAGCAACAAGAAAAAAAATAAAAGATGCCCTATATTGTATTTACAGATTCTACTTTTCTTCTTTGAGCTCAAAACCAAGTACGACAATGGAGGAGACACAAGGTGCATAGAAATACACTCTCGTTTTTATCATCCTCGAAAGTTATCTCACAGAAGTAGGACAGATTGCAGAATATGATCAATGGCTCAGAAATTACTGGCAAAACAACCTTGTCCTGAGTTTCAACAAGGATCCGGCCCTAAGAGAAATTATTATAGGTTACATTACCAAGGAAACATATGCCCCAGATATTCTAATTCCCCTCAGGTCCCATATAAGGAGAAAGGAGAGGGATTCCAAGGCCAAACAGGGATACAGAAGCAGAGCTGACTGACAAAAAATGGCCCACTTTTCCCTCATGACAGGAAAATTACTCTTTCCACTCTGGTTTCTTAGTCTCTTGGCATCTATAACATGTTTTTACTGTTCCTTATGCTACAGTGACCTTTATCTTTTAAAATCTCCACTTTTTAAAATATGTTGTACAGTTTTAAGAAATAATACATAGTTACATTTATGCAGTATGCCAACATTACCTATTAATGTTTTCTCACATGCCTCATTCATTTTCTTCAATCCTGGGAAAAATCCCCAAAAGAAAATGTCAGCTGCCTATAATGTTTCCTCTTTAGTAATTTTTCCAATACTGAGAATGTCAATAACCTGATAAAGAATTTTCTTCAAAGTACAGCCCAATATTAGGAAAACTCAGTCAAAATTAACTGTTTTCTAGAGGGTTATATTCCTATTTTGCAATTGCCTTTCAAAAGTAATGACGGGATTTACAGTTAGGTTTTGTGACAATGACTGCAGTTTCCCAACCCAAAATTTGCCAGAAATCTTCCCCTCAAAGGAGAAGGAAGAGGAGGAGGTAAGGGAGGAGAAGTTATTTTAGACTTTTAAACGGATTTGGAAAAGCTGAGATGTTTTTAATCTACTAGTCTCACCCTTCATAGATTTTACACACAGTATGCAAGAATCGAAGGAAAAGAAATAAAAGTTTCAGAGAGTAAAAGAGGGATACAAGTTAACTGCCCCTAAGAATTCTATTAAGATCACAATAAGAGAAGCATTTATATTTCTTTGAGCTTTCAGAATTCTTCTGGACCAACAACCATGTAACTTTTTGGAGAGAAATGGAAAGATAGGAGGTGTCCTCATTCTTCCTAAAATGTTGGCTTTTCAGGAAGGAAGGTGAAGGAATGAGTTGGTGACACACACCCTATTCCCCTGTCATTTCAATTTTCTCAGGGAGGAAATGGCTTGAGTGGCATCAAGCATCTCAGACAACTGGAGGATGTTCAACTCTTTAGTTATCTCTGTTTCTGGCATATAGTCAAGAAAGTATCCCTACAGGGTGGAGGGACATGAGGTATATGCTGATTGGAACCCTCAAAGGTTTTTGAGATTCTCTCTTGGGTCTAATGAAGGCATTCAGTTGAAGTAGCAAGACATTGACACTTCTGGGCTTTCTTATCACTGTGGATTTTTTCCCTGACTTTGGACTTGGATGTGATTCTTATTCATACTTGAAACTTTCTTGTTGCACCTCTCCTCAAAGCATCTCTTATGTCATTTGAAAACAGTTCTTCATATCAGAGACCCAAAATCACCCCATTGAGATGGTGGCAGTGGGTGCCAGAGGAAAAATGTACCTACTGTCTGCATCAGTGGCATTGAAATCAACATTTCCCGAGCTTGTCTCATCTCTTGTAACACTTGTTTTCTTCCCTTCTCCTGAGGGTGTCTTCAAGCTGTTGACTTCCGGGATTTGCAGATTTCACAACGTGGTACTACTTTTTTGTCTGTGGGTTATTTCTTCAGAGAAAGAGACAATAACTTCCTAAAATCCATACAAATGTGAAGAAGAGCAATATGTTACTGGTTGTTGCTATTGTTTTATATAATGCAAAATAAAGAGAGTAGAAAAAAAAAATAGAGAAACATCTCCTCTGAGGCCTCAGTAGGAATGAATGGATTATTCTAGGAAAGCTTGTGTAAAGTAATGCTCTTTTAAGAGTCTGTGTGGGATTTTAGATCCGTGGGCCTCTACAGTTCCTCTTAATTTACGCTTATCTTTTGAGTAGTACCTACATGTATCTTCTGGGAGATTGGGATTGACATATACACACTAATATGTATAAAATGGATAACTAATAAGAACCTGCTGTATAAAAAAATAAAGAAAATTCAAAAAAAACGATACTCTTTGAAGGCTGGGAGGTGCCAGGGTAAGGTTCAGAGTATACATAGTAAAGAGTTATCTGCTTGGGTCGCACTCTTTCAGGCACTTTTAATGTAAAGTTTTTTAACGTAAAAAAACTCTGAAGCTTTGGAGGTTAAGCAATAAGACTTCTCTCTTCTATGCCAGAGTTTAGAACCAACAAAGAGATACAAGAGTTAGAGATAAAACTGGAGATTTATTACAGATAAAACCTAGGCTGGAGTACGTTGCTTAAGTGTGGGGCCACATGGGCTTGCTAACACCCTCCCTACACAAACACTCAGTCCAGACCTTGGAACAGCACCCGCCTCCAATCTAGAGAAAACACATGCCTCTCTGTGGAGAGGAATGACTAGGAGGCAGAGCAAGGAGGAGGAGTATATTCTAATGGAGATTGCTTCCCAGGGAACAAGAGGGTGGAAATATTAGTACGTGTTCCTCAAGAACAAAGAGGTATCTCTGAGTTCTCCTTATTGCCCAACTCATACCAATAGGGAAGGAAAGTTGCATGAACTCTGGCATAGACATACTACCAAGGAAGAGAGAGTGTGCACTTTACTTATATTTTAACTTTGTTGTGTTTCTTAGAAACCTAAAAATTAGAGAAGCAATTGATATAAATTTGGACTTGTTTTCCACTAAATTCTGAATGCATTCATGCTTTCTAATGAGCCCTAATACCATCACATATTCCATGGAAAAAAAAGACATTATGATATCCTACAGTAGAGTTTAATGTCGTTTAATTTATCATTTCCCAAACGTCTCTGAGCATGGGATATTTTGTTGTCTATGCAGTTGTTGATGTTTCTCAGATACACTTATTCAAGTTTATAGGCATAGCTGCTTGTTTCATAGAACGCTCCATAGAAAATGCTGGGTTTGTGAACTACTCAAATACACTTGGCCCTGGTATCACCCTTGTGAGAGAGACACACCGTAATTCACATTTTTTTTTCACATTTAAAAGGAACATTTCCCCTGAAATTGCAACATGCTTTAAAAATCTGAGCTTGTCATAGCTCATCTGGCAGCACTTTCTCTTTCCTAGTTGTGCATACAATGATTACCATGCCCTACGCCAATGGTTGTTTTATTCAATGAAATAACAATAGAAAAATGGGACATAGAAAAGTCTATGTGTTCTTCTTCCTGTATATCCAACACAGTATTCCAAGTCAAAGGTATTCCTATCATCTAGCTTAGTGCCTGATACACAATAAACACTCAAGTTTTTGGTAAAATCAAAGCAAGGAATGAAGACAGGCATGTGACCTCTCTTACACTTTACAAAGAATTAGATCTCAAAGTGTTCCTGACTGGAAGGGAAACACATCCTTTGTCTGGTATTGGGTAAGGTTCCCATGGCAAATTATTTCTCTCTGGCCTTTGTAAAGAAAGTATTTGGCATCTCTTTTGTTGACATTAAACAATGTCACTTCCCAATTTCTATGCAGCAGAAATTCACCTTTGCCAGTTTAGAATAGCTTTGCCTAATAAATGCTTTTCTGGTTCCTGTTCACTTCCCCTGTATATTTTATTCTCTACTGAACACATTTGTGTAATTTGTTTTAATTCTGAGGTTCCATCTAATTTTGATGGCTTCAAATTATATTGAAAAAGCAAGAGGGCTTCCCTGGAGGCGCAGTGGTTGAGAGTCTGCCTGCCGATTCAGGGGACACGGGTTCGTGCCCAGGCAGGTCCAGGAAGAAAGATCCCACATGCCGCAGAGCAGCTGGGCCCGTGAGCCATGGCCGCTGAGCCTGCACGTCCGGAGCCTGTGCTTCGCCAACGGGAGAGGCCACAACAGTGAGAGGCCCTCAAACCGCAAAAAAAAAAAAAAAGAAAAAGAAAAAGAAAGAAAATAACATTGCAATTTTCATTTTTCTTTTTAGCTGGATGGCTGATTGATTCAGTATTAATTTAATATTTAGCCATATAGAGTCAGTATTAATAAACACTTTCTGTTGTCAAACAGCTATTATAGTGATGAGTTCCCAAATAATGGTAGATTTTCTACTATCAAATACAAACCAGTTTTACTCTGTACCATAAAAAGTTCTTGTCCGTAATCAAATTATCTTAGATCCCTGGCTGGAGATTCTGATATTTCAGATAAGTAGACGATCTTAATTAGAAGGGATGCCAAAGAGTAATTTCATTAGTTTAGAAAAGATAATGAAGTATATAAGCAATATGAAAGGTATTTGCTAACTTTCTGTCTATGGAGACAAGCATTTGTAAGATCCCCAAAACAGCGAGTCAATATTCTTAGATTTAACCCATAAATCCCAGTGGTTAGCCCACCTCACCTTTCTTTTCCTTATTACTCTTTACTTTCCACACTGGAGATTCTCAACTCTTCAGATTCTTGATAGAATGAAAATTCAGTTATCTTATTAAAGGCTGACCAGCCTACCTCATAGTATAGGAACTAAATCTCTTATGTCATTTCCCATATTTATATTATATTGTCATAGAGGAGAGATTAGGAAGAGGAAGGAAAGAGGGATTCGTCTAAACAACCGTCACTGCAAAATTGTATTTCTTTTTCTCCTCTGTTAAAAAAAATGATGGTTATAAGTGGTTGAAAATATGTTTTCATATGCTTTTCTAAGATATTCATTCCAAGATCATCTCCTTTGTTGTACAATATTGCAGTTCAAAGTGTGGTTACACAAATGATTTATTAAGATGCCAGAAATGAGTGACTTCCAGTTAAGAATACTTATGTTTGATGGATTAACACAAGGCTAATTGAAGAGATTATGTTTTTTCCTCCTGGGACAGCACATAGATGGCTAATTTTCAGAAATACTCCAAGCCAAGGGAATCGTGTCCAGACTAGATTTCTTAAGAAGTCTACTACAGTGCCTCAGTGAACACTGAATAATGGATGAATGAAGATTAGGCCCTAGAACCTATTTAGGACAACGTGACTAATATTTGGAGGGCATCCATGGGATAAAGGAAGAGAGTCTGAGTTTTGTTCTGTATCATTTATGTTCCAGTCTGAAGTGCTAACATAACCAGTTCCTCTGTCAACATGAAATATGTCTTTATTCTCTCCTTTCCTTCCTATAGTTGCAATTATTTCTCTCTCTCACTTAGTGTAATAATGAAAAGAGCATTGGTTTTAGAGCCAGAAGGACCAAATATTTTATTAGGCTTTAGTACTGGACTCTAAGCAAAGCATTAAAATAGACAAAATCAAGCTCTGTTTTACTATTATTTCCCTTCTTATTGCTTTCTACATCCCCCTCCCAAATCTCCATCCTACCTAGACTTTCCCTCATCATCCAGGAATTGAGAAGCCCAATCTCTGCCAAAAGCCACCTCTAAATGAACTAAAGAACACAATATTTTCCTAGGATGCTTGAGGAACTCCAGGTTCAGCTCATAGCTGCCAACAGACCTTCTAACACCAGTATTTTTCCCACCATTAATAGACAAAACACAAAGACATTTCTAATTGAATGATTTTTTTACTGAATCATCACAATGATCTACACTACAAGATATTAACTGAACTGTCCTTGTCCCTATTATTCTCTGTTCTGGCTTCCCAGAGCCAAAAACAAAAACAATGCCTGCTTTCCTGGTGACTACCTTCCCATACTCTTTAATTCTTCCCATATAGAGACAAGCTATGATGGGCATACCTGGTCATGAAGTGGTGGTCCCAAAGAATTTTCCAAATATTTATTTCTTAATGTTTTATCTTCCAATCTTATCATTGAACATGTCATGAGAGTTTGTAAGAATAAAAGACTCAGGGCTTCCCTGGTGGCGCAGTGGTTGAGAGTCCGCCTGCCGATGCAGGGGACACGGGTTCGTGCCCCAGTCCGGGAAGATCCCACATGCCGTGGAGCGGCTGGGCCTGTGAGCCATGGCCGCCGAGCCTGCGCGTCCGGAGCCTGTGCTCCGCAACAGGAGAGGCCACAACAGGGAGAGGCCCACCTACCACAAAAAAAAAAAAAAAAAAAAAAAAAAAAAAAGAATAAAAGACTCAGATATCTGTAGTTTTCTGAGAAAAGCATCTCAGATTTAGGGGCTAGAGCCTCAAACACTCATGAAGAACATATTCTAGGTTAAAGAGAGATAAGCAGGAGTGCTCCCATCCTAGAAATCTCACCATCAAGTCTTCCACATAGTTACATCCAGGCTAGGATTTCAATAGAGATGACATGATAACTAAGTCACACATTTTATTTTCAAAACTCACTTTATTAAATCTCACTTATCTTTATACCTGTATGCAATTCAATGCAACCCAATTATTTTTCTTCTTTTTTTCAGTATCTTTATCGCTAATCTCTCTAAATATGCTTCCAGAGCCTGTTCAAGTACCCCCTTCCTGACAAAGCATTTTACTGCCAATCTGGGCACCTTTTGTCAATCCCTTCTCTACTTCATCAGGATCTATTCATACCTCTAGTGTAGAATTTAAAATGAATAGTGCTTGTCATTTTCATGAAATAGCATAGTGCCTTCCACACTATAGGCCCTCAGTGATACCACTGCTGGGATGGATGAGTAGATAAATAAACAGCCTGACAAGACTTTTTTCTGCTGGGCTGTAAACTTGTTATGGGCTTGGAATCACTCCTTGACTGAGCAGGTGAAGGTAACTCTGTGATCATGGGCATTTTCTGAATTAGGGCATCTTGACCACAAAGTCCAATTTCACTCATCACCTCTTTCTATCTAGTTATATTTTTTATGATATCTCTTGGTCACATGATAATTGCAGTAAGTATGCAAAGTACTAGGAACAAAGATCAATGTGCATCTCTCCACCAGACTGCTCAGTTCTTGAGAACATGGTGCCCTATTGTTCATAATTGTGCTGATTACTTGCTTATGCTTTTAACAGGAGTCTCCATAAACCATCCTCATCCATCTCCTTACAGTCTGTCACTGCAATTCGTGATTTTTTAGAGTATTATTTTTATAAGAATGGAACGTATACACTCTGGATACCCATGACAGTATTATCTATGAATTGGTAAGAGACACATGTTCTGTGGGACCAAAAATTTTCAGACTATTTTTCTGAGGGTTGATCCACATTTTTCACTAAAGGGCAATTGGAAATTTTCTGAAATTTGTTAGTGTTCAAATATTCATGTGTAATCTCACTCCCAGGTAGGTTAGTCAACTTTAAGAAAATTTTATTAAACATTTAGTTTACATTTTAAAGTTTAATTTTTTCATATTTCTAAAGAAATATATAATAAAAAACAATACATATTTATTTTTTCCTCAAGTAGTTCCTTTGGTGAGAGATAGGTGACTTTCTAACAAGGAGCTCCATCTAGTGGTACAACTAGAAATGTATCAAAGGCATGCATTTTCTATAAGAAAAAAATATATTACTACAAATTACTCTCCCTTTTCTGTCTTTTATATTTGAAATATCTTTATTTGTGTGTGTGTGTCTGTCCATTAAAGCATATAGTTAGGAAGTAAAATTCAACTTCCCATATGATAATAATATTTTTGCAAAAAGGGTTGCACCAAATATTTCAACATTAGTTTATAAAAAGGGTTGCACCAAATATTTTATAAAAAGGGTTGCACCAAATATTTCAACATTAGTTTATAAAACGGGTTGCACCAAGTATTTTATAAAAGGGGTTGCACCAAATATTTCAACATGTTACTAAACTTGAGACTTCTTGTTTACTTACTTAGTTGATTTTTAACTTATTTCTTACGAATACCTGTATATAGTGTACATATCGATACCAACGATAAGGGAGCAAAATTAATGATTATGTTTTTCAGTCCCAAGAGACATCACATTTTCTTTTTAAGTTGAATCAGTTGAAATAATTCTTAACAATGAGTTTTGACCTTCTAGATAAGGTCCAGATAAGTGTTCTAAATCCTGCGGCCCTACTTTCTTTCTTGCCTTTCTGTTCTTACAAACCAGAATTCAAGTCCATAACACAGAACATCAAAAGAAAGGTAAATTGGACCATGGAATATAAGAAAAATAAACATCTGCCACTTCTCAAAATTTGTCACAGCAAAGCTAAAAGATATATTTTATATTTTTGGCTTAAAATGTCTTATGAGTCAAATCGCACATTGGCATATAAACCTTGCCTTTTCAGAGCAAAGAAAGACTGTGTCTTTGTAGCTCATGTATGATCCACATAGAGAGGGAAGTCTGTGTTTAATGTTGGTTTCAAGGGACAGATCTGTCCCTCTCATGAAATCCAGATAGACTGTGACCAAATTGAAAATAAGGGCCATATCACAGGTATTTTGGGGACTCCAGCACCTAACACTCTGCCTTATATAGTGAAACTTCAATAACGCTTTGTCAAGTTGAGTAACTATATCCAACAGAAACCTGATAATTTATTTTAAGGACATGTAATAAGAGGTCACTTTATAGAGACTCTTTGGAAGGAAACAGGGATTTATGAACAATAACTTTTCTAGAAACAAGTATATACAGTGACCATTTTCATTTGAATTTAAGCAACAATTTTTATATCAATCCCAATTTTATCTCTTGGATACTTCCTGAAACGCTGGTTTTTGCTGAAATTAAAGAATGAAACAAATATCTAATAAGTCCATTGAGAACAAAGCTATGATTTCTAGTATATTTCCAATTAAATTCCCCATGTGTTATTCAATGTGAAATTCTTTCAAAATTCAAGTGAACAGTAAAACTAAATTTGTCATTTAAAAACTAGTCAGCTGAAAATTTCCAACCTCTCAGGAACCTTGTCACATCTAAATCACTGCTCTGGCTTGGGAGTGAGGGTGTGAGAGACTGTGACTGTGAGTTTTGAGGTGAGAAATACCATCATACTTCGTTTTTATTTGAAGGCCTTAAATTTCTAGCAATACCCACTGGAGTGAGTCATTAGTTCCAAGCATCAGAATAAAATTCAACTAAAATACTCCAGCGTTTATTCATTGTAAGTCATCACAGTGTGATGTTCTAACACGTAAAAGCAGGGATTGCCATGAAGGATGTTTGACAGTCTAAAATTTCCTGATAACCTTAATAGGAATTATTTTGTACTGTGATCCATACGAAATTTGTAGACTGCTGTGCCAAAGTCACCTTGAAGATTACTGCACATGACAAATTACCTGACAATTTTACTTTCTAGTTCTGAAAAACAAACAAACAAAAAAGCTTTACATAAACCACCTCAACTTATTTTCATTTCTGCGAGTTGCTTATTTTTCCTTTTTAATGTATTTTTGTAACTAAAGGAATTTTATGCTTGGTCTTCACATGAATGGTACATAACACAAAAAACAAAACTGAAAAAGCAGTAGAAAGTATGCCTATGTGGGTAAACTAGCTGTAAAAATCCAAAAATTTTTGTTTCTAAAGAGTGTACTTAGCACTGGATGTTATCTCCTTGTAGGCAGGTACTATAACCTTATTCATCACTGGATTCCCAGCACTTAGCACAAAACCTAACCTAAAGTAGAAATTTAAAAAATTTTAAATAAATGAATTAATGAATCAATGAGGGTTTCCTTCCTAGTAAGCCCAAACTCTATTTGGGAGCAGGATTGATTATTATTCTTAGGGCAGAATTAACTCTTGACTTACGCAATTTTTTTCTGACTACAAGTCTAAATTGTTTATTTATTTATTTATTTATTTTTGGCTGTGTTGGGTCTTCGTTGCTGTGTGCGGGCTTTCTCTAGTTGCAGCGAGCAGGGGCTACTCTACACTGCAGTGTATGGGCTTCTCATTGCAGTGGCTTCTCTTGTTGCAGAGCATGGGCTCTAGAGCTCAGGCTCAGTAGCTGTGGCGCACGGGCTTAATTGCTCTGCGGCGTGTGAGATCTTCCCGGACCAGGGCTCAAACCCATGTCCCCTGCATTGGCAGGCGGATTCTTAACCACTGTGCTACCAGTGAAGTCCCCCAATGTTTATTTTTATAATATCATGAGATTTTATTTTTCTCTTTCTAGAAAATAATTTTTTTTTACTGTCAATGTCAATTTTAAATTGTGAAATTTAAGCAGATTAGCCACATATTGTAAGATGTTCCAAAAACCACAGTGATGTTAGTCTAACAAAAAGTATTCCCAGGTGTCATTATTCCTTTTAAGCCCATTATTTAAAAAGGTGGGTGGGGATACACATCAAATCTAAATAGTAAGTGATGAGAACAATGATCTCCCTCTTATCTCCTTCATATAATCAAGAGCTCTAGTTACTTCTTGCCTAGACAAATAAAAGAACAAAATCTTAATTTTGAGAGTGGAGTTAGGTCTTAAATTTATCATGTCTTTTTCAGTTTGATACTCTTCTTTTCTTTCTTCTCTCCCAGGAAAATTTACTATTCCTTCTGACTTCTGTTTCCTATCCTCACATCTTCTTTGAGTTTTCTATTTCTGTTCCTGGGGTATTTCATAAGAGAACAGAATGAATGAAGCAGGTTAGAGCCCACTGGTTAAGCTTTGTTTAATCCTTATGACAGCCTCATGATGTACATATAGAAAACTTCAGAGTGACTTAGTAATGTATTGAACATTCAGTCATCTGCAAAGTTAAGATCTGAAAACAGATTTGTCTGACTCTAAGCTACTATACCAGTCCACCTCTCTATTGCTGGTTAGATATGTTTGGGGCTAGCAACAACCTCCATTCCATTCTTTAAGGAATTTTTAATTTAGGTAGCCTACTGATATTGGAAAAGTGATGTACTGCTACTTACATATTATATATACAGGTCTGAGGAAGTACAAATAATGTTCACGAATGACTGACTTGACCTAAGTACCAGAATTGCTTTGGACCAGGAGCTGCTGAAGGGGTCAACCTGTGTTACCATGTGGGAGAAAGTTTGGACTTGAGAGCCATGAAAAGAAAACCTGGAGCTGGGCTCCTCTTTAGCTGTCTTCACTTTCATGTCTATTGTACTCCCTTCTCCCCAGTACTACAAAGTGTCTGATTGGAGTTAAGAGAAAAATCCTCCAACTCAGAAAGCTGATTTTTCCCTCTGTGAGAAACCCTGTGTCTTCTGCTGAGATCACCAGCAATAGGGATGTCACCTACATGAATCCAACTCTACTTTGCAAATTAAAACTAATATTTTAATCTATTTTAATACACATTGCTTTGTCCAGAAGGCAAGTACTGTATAATAAAGAAAAATTGTACTTTTTATATTTTCTAAAGCTTTATTAAGACTTGTTCACCATCTTAGAAAATGATGACATTGATCAACATCATTCACGGTATTACGGTATTTTTGTTGCCAAAACAAAACCTCTGGATTAGTTTACATTGTCTAGCTGCTGAGTATGATGATTTTGTGTTTAAGTGCAGACATCTATCTACTTCATTAAGTTTTCTATTACTCTTGTACCTGGAGTATTTACACATGGAAATGTAGATCATTCTGTCATCTATTTATTTCTTTTTATTGTCTTTTATATTATAAATGAGCATTATATAGATTTATAAATTATGTTTGTAGATGAGATATATTGCCTATGAATTATTTTTAGGATACTTGTTATGAAAAGGGATCGGATCTGAAAGGGTTGAGAATTTCTCTTATCTCATGATCTCCTTAATGTGAAAGCTTTCTTCTGAAAATCTGAGCTGAAGAGACAAATATTTAGAAGATGGCCAAAGGTTTAACTTGGCTACTACTCAAGAACTCAGGAATATCTACAGTGCTCCTAGACAGTTGTTTCTTCCACAATGATACTAGGGGTATAGAGAGGATGATCCTTTCAATCAATCTCTTTGTCTAAGAGCATTCCCTATATAACCCATGGTATGTTTTATCTTCCCTGAATTTATTTAAAGATGGATTTGAAGTAGCCATTGCTCGGAGAACATGTTCCTTAGGTATGATGAGGCTTCTTCATGGACTATTCCATGTAGTCTGTAAAAAAGACCTTAATAGGAGATTTATACAAATCAACAGCATCTACGTGTTTATGGTTTAATATTGTTTACGATTCATCTATGAAACACTCTTGTGAATCATCTCACATAAAGAGTCCTCACGGTGAAGTGCTTGCTACTGTGTAAGATAAGTAAGCTGATTGTTAAATGACATGTGCAGCCCTAATCAAGGCTCTCTTTCTACACTCATACACCAAGAGATGAGAGAGAAGGAGGAGGTGAAAACAGCAGAGGTCAATGTGTTCCTCCTTTTCCCTCCCGCCCTTTCTCCCTCTTTCCTTTCATTCTTATCTTCTTTTTTATTCTTTCATTCTTTTCATTTCCATCCTTCCTTCCTTCCTCTACTTCTAAGCAGATGGCTATGAAAAATAAAATAAGGACAACAAACGTTGCCTTGAAGTCCAAAGTGATAGATCTAGACATAATGTCCTAAAAGTTTTAGATTAAAAATAAAGATTCAATCAGCCTTATTAAATTTAGCATTTAATTCAGGCTTGAAATGAAAAATAGAGGCACATTAGCAGACATTGGTAAAGTGAATATGGAGAAAGATATCAAATGCATTTTATTGTTTGTATTTCTTTAAAATTTTTATTTACACTGTGGCTTACATTTAAATGTGGTGCTCATTAATATTTATACCTAGATTGATTTTTATGTTATCTCTAAAATTGAAAAAATTAGAGAATTCTCTACACTGTTAATCATTCCTGTAAGTAGTCCAGCCTTTAAGAGCCAGGCTATATGGAATGTGCAATTACTGGTAGTTATCAGCAAAGTTTCCAGGAGAAAAGAAACATCGATACAAATTTTGCACTCAGCAAAAATTACAAACTTCTCTTGGATTAATGAAATGCTAATGTCTTTATTAAGTATGCTCTTTCATTTGCTTTATACCTGAAATTTTAAAGGTTTAAGCCATACCAGTCATACATTTCTAATATTCTTTCATAGTTCTGCAAAACCTCATTCAAAGCAAAGTTTAGGGTTGTTTTTTTTTTTTCTTGCACTTTCTCCAATTCTGCTGACTTCTGGCCTCTAGAAAATTTACACAGATTACAACTCTGAATATGTCTAGTTTCAATGCTCTCTTATCTTGACTCCAGTAAATAATTTTTAAGTTTACTTAGCAAATTAATAAACTAGATAAAAAGAACTTTGCTTCCATAAATTGTCATTAATGCCACTGTCAACTTGCAGAACATGTTCATGGAAGTGAGTCCTCAACACTATATCTTAGAGAGTTATCTTTTCCTGATCTGAATTACTGAGTACAAACTACTGAAGGTACAAGTATCAAGTTGCCTGGTTTCACGGGGTGGTGGGAATTCAGAATGCCATCATAAGACATAAAAATGTTCAGAAATAAAGAAAGGGAAACAAGTTCACATTATTGCAACATCTGTGCTATTCATGTGTCCACTCTTCATAGCATTACTTCAGTTTATTTGGGATACTCTACCAACAGCCTGTTTTGAAGTGATACATAAATCTACCTACCAACCAACTAAAGCTTCACTTGGACAAAGAAAAAAGAAATTTTCAGCAAACCATTTTTCCAAGTATACTTGGTCATTCCTGGCACTTTAAAACTAAAAGAAAAACAGTCTGTTGGAATATTAAGAAAATATTTGATTCATATTTTTTCTTTGACAACATGACTCCCTACATGACAGAAACCTATGAAGCTGCTTCCAACTATGCATGTACATTCAAAAGCCTGGAATAAAGTAGAGAAACTTATCCAAATTTAAAAAAAAAGACTAGAAGAAGAGACTGTCTAGTTTAGTACCTTTGAGATTGATGGTTAATGTTCAAGGACTTCATCAGTGTCAAACAGACTTAAGACATTCAGTCACTTAACTTGAAAATCTAGAATGGCCTCTATAATTTATACATTTTAATTTTCATTGTCAAAATTTAAATAAAGAATTTTCATAAATTTAATACATGACAAAGGAGAAAGTGAGTTGAAGACTAAGCCCATACTTTTATTATATTAAACCAGTTTTTCAATTGTTTTTCCACAAGCTGAAGACCCACTAATACCCACTAATTTGTATTTGTGGTTTCTGAACCACCTCTTTTTTTTATTAATCCTTATCATTATCATTTTGAGGTATTAAAACCTCACCCAGGGGCTTCCCTGGTGGCACAGTGATTGAGAGTCTGCCTGCCAATGCAGCAGACACGGGTTTGAGCTCTGGTCTGGGAAGATCCCACATGCTGCAGAGCAGCTGGGCCCGTGAGCCACAACTACTGAGCCTGCGCGTCTAGAGCTTGTGCTCCGCAGCAAGAGAGGCCAGTTCTTTGAGAAGATTAACAAAATTGATAAACCATTAGCCAGACTCATCAAGAAAATAAGGGAGAAGACTCAAATCAATAGAATCAGAAATGAAAAAGGAGAAGTAATTTAAAAAAAAAAAAAAAAAAAAAAACCTCACCCAGTTATTCCTCCACCCAGGCTCTGCCATCCTTTTTTCTCTCTACAAATGTGAAAATTAGACAGCTCTTTCCCAGATAAACTATATGCAGAAAATTAGAGGTTCCTTGCTAAGTGTATTAAGGCATAACAGCAAGGTGATCCAGCATGTATTTGTTTATTAAAAACTATTTAAAGCCCAGGACCAGATGGCTTCACAGGCAAATTCTATGAAACATTTAGAGAACAGCTAACACCTATCCTTCTCAAACTCTTCCAAAATATAGCAGAGGGAGGAACACTCCCAAACTCATTCTATGAGGCCACTATCACCCTGATACCAAAACGAGACAAGGATGTCACAAAGAAAGAAAACTACAGGCCAATATCACTGATGAACATAGATGCAAAAATCCTCAACAAAATACTAGCAAACAGAATCCAACAGCACATTAAAAGGATCATACACCATGATCAAGTGGGGTTTATTCCAGGAATGCAAGGATTCTTCAATATACGCAAATCTATCAATGTGATTAACCATATTAACAAATTGAAGGAGAAAAACCATATGATCATCTCAATAGATGCAGAGAAAGCTTTTGACAAAATTCAACACCCATTTATGATAAAAACCCTGCAGAAAGTAGGTGTAGAGGGAACTTTCCTCAATATAATAAAGGCCGTATATGACAAGCCCACAGCCAACATCATCCTCAATGGCGAAAAACTGAAAGCATTTCCACTAAGGTCAGGAACAAGACAAGGTTGCCCACTCTCACCACTCTTATTCAACATAGTTTTGGAAGTTTTAGCCACAGCAATCAGAGAAGAAAAGGAAATAAAAGGAATCCAAATCGGAAAAGAAGAAGTAAAGCTGTCACTGTTTGCAGATGACATGATACTATACATAGAGAATCCTAAAGATGCTACCAGAAAACTACTAGAGCTAATCAATGAATTTGGTAAAGTAGCAGGATACAAAATTAATGCACAGAAATCTCTGGCATTCCTATATACTAATGATGAAAAATCTGAAAGTGAAATCAAGAAAACACTCCCATTTACCATTGCAACAAAAAGAATAAAATATCTAGGAATAAACCTACCTAAGGAGACAAAAGACCTGTATGCAGAAAATTATAAGACACTGATGAAAGAGAAATTAAAGATGATACAAATAGATGGAGAGATATACTGTGTTCTTGGATTGGAAGAATCAACCCTAAAAATGACTCTACTACCCAAAGCAATCTACAGATTCAATGCAATCCCTCTCAAACTACCCCTGGCATTTTTCACAGAACTAGAACAAAAAATTTCAAAATTTGTATGGAAACACAAAAGACTCCGAATAGCCAAAGCAATCTTGAGAATGAAAAACAGAGCTGGAGGAATCAGGCTCCTTGACTTCAGACTATACTACAAAGCTACAGTAATCAAGACAGGATGGTACTGGCACAAAAACAGAAATATAGATTGATGGAACAGGATAGAAAGCCCAGAGATAAACCCACGCACATATGGTAACCTTATCTTTGATAAAGGAGGCAGAAATCTACAGTGGAGAAAGAACAGCCTCTTCAATAAGTTGTGCTGGGAAAACTGGACAGGTACATGTAAAAGTATGAGATTAGAACATTCCCTAACACCATACACAAAAATAAGCTCAAAATGGATTAAAGACCTAAATGTAAGGCCAGAAACTATCAAACTCTTAGAGGAAAACATAGGCAGAACACTCTATGACATAAACCACAGCAAGATCCTTTTTGACCCACCTCCTAGAGAAATGGAAATAAAAACAAAAATAAACAAATGGGGCCTAATGAAACTTCAAAGCTTTTGCACAGCAAAGGAAACCATAAAGAAGACCAAAAGACAACCCTCAGAATGGGAGAAAATATTTGCAAATGAAGCAACTGACAAAGGATTCATCTCCAAAATTTACAAGCAGCTCATGCAGCTAAATAACAAAAAACAAACAACCTAGTCCAAAAATGGGCAGAAGACCTAAATAGACATTTCTCCAAAGAAGATATACAGATTGCCAAGAAACACATGAAAGAATGCTCAACATCATTAATCATTAGAGAAATGCAAATCAAAACTACAATGAGATATCATCTCACACCCATCAGATTGGCCATCATCAAATAGTCTAGAAACAATAAATGCTAGAGAGGCTGTGGAGAAAAGGGAACACTCCTGCACTGCTGGGGGAATGTGAATTGGTTCATCCACTATGGAGAAGAGTATGGAGGTTCCTTAAAAAACTAAAAATAGAACTACCACACGGCCCAGCAATCCCACTACTGGGCATATACTGTGAGAAAACCATAATTCAAAAAGAGTCATGTACCACAATGTTCATTCCAGCTCTATTTACAACAGCCAGGAGATGGAAACAACCTAAGTGTCCAACATCGGATGAATGGATAAAGAAGTTGTGGCACATATATACAATGGAATATTACTCAGCCATAAAAGGAAACGAAATTGAGTTATTTGTAGTGAGGTGGGTGGACATAGAGTCTGTCATACAGAGTGAAGTAAGTCAGAAAGAGAAAGACAAATACCGTATGCTAACACATATATATGGAATCTAAGAAAAAAAAAATGTCATGGAGAACCTAGGGGTAAGATGGGAATAAAGACATAGACCTACTATAGAATGGACTTTAGGATATGGGGAGGGGGAAGGATAAGCTGTGACAAAGTGAGAGGGTGGCATGGACATATATACACTACCAAACGTAAAATAGATAGCTAGTGGGAAGCAGCCGCATGGCACAGGGAGATCAGCTCAGTGCTTTGTGACCACCTAGAGGGGTGGGATAAGGAGGGTGGGAGGGAGGGAGACGCAAGAGGGAAGAGATATGGGAACATATGTATATGTATAACTGATTCACTTTGTTATAAAGCAGAAACTAACACACCATTGTAAAGTAATTATACTCCAATAAAGATGTAAAAAAAAAACTATTTAAAGAGGACTAATTGTAAAAATATTGATGCTTCCCATTAATTGAAATCCTACTATACTAATAAAGACATTATATTCTGATAATCTATTGCGTGCTTTACAAACATTGTATAATTGAAACCTCACCAATGCCTTGCAAGAAGACTGAATGTTGTGATCACAATTTTACAGATGAGGAAAATGAGGCTTACAGAGGTTAAGCAATTTGCTTAAGAGAAACAAGGAGACAGCTCCAGGGAACGTTTATGGTACTATTCAAAAGAAGGGACAAATGAAATGTGAAAAGGGGCTCCTTCCTTCCAGCATTTACCATAATGTAAACAACACTGCAGATAGTGTCACTTTATTTAGGTTCAACAGCCTTACTGACTTTTCCTTTTCTTCTGGATAGCCCTTGTACCATTATTATTGTTCTCTCACTACGGTCTAATCCGAACTAAGTAAAATTGGGGATTTTCCTCAACATCCTTCAAAGTTACAATTCTATTTACACATTTTCATATATTCTCACCACTTTCTTAATAGGGGCATCCAGCTTAAGACCATTTATCTTTTTATACCTTGAATTCTACTTATGTATGGTTATTACTCACGCTGTTTTAGGGTACCATTTCTCCTCCCTGTATGTTCTGGTCCTTGCTAAATGTTATTTTACTAATTTGGGCAGAGTATTTAAAATTAAAAATTATCTTCCTCCAAAATCCTGGCCATATCTTCTTCGGAAAGTATGTTTTCTCTTTAAGTAGTCATGAACTGGAATAATAAACATGAAGTATAACCAGAGCCATCATTAAAACTTAGTTTGTATAAGTAGGGAGGGTCAAGAAAGAAGACCAGATCTAGTGAAAAGGTGCAGGACAGTGGTTGTGCTGTTTAATTAGGAGTCAGAAGAGAAGAGAGACTACGGGTGGAGATGGAGTTGTCCCAGTGAGAGATACAGTAGGGCCCAAGCTCCATCTCGGTGAAAAGAGGCACTCTTCGCTTTCTGATTCTTTTGGTCTGCAGCAACAAAGAGCTGGGGAGCCCAATGGAGGCATTTGCCTGCTTATGACTGTTTGCCTACATTATGAGGTACCCCCCAATATATCACTGTCTAATTATCTCAGATTCAGCAGTACAACTCACAGCTCAATTTCCAAGATAACGTAAACTATCTTAGTGCTTGTAATCAGCCAAGTAAATCATGAAACATAAATCATGGCTCTGTTCTTGCTTCAGGGTAAAAATCAATCCACCCCCTTGTAGGAAACTGAATACAAAACTAACCTAGGAATGCCATCTAGTGGAGAAATCTAGAAACGACCACAACAGGTTACTATCTTTCCACAGGCTTTACTTAAAACAAAGAAAATAATTTGGTGAGAGCCTACTGTCCAGCAAAGGAAATTCCTAGCTGATATCTGGCAACTGAGGAGAGAAACTGAAACCTAGAGACCAAGGTAATGGTTAGCATTGCCCCCTCTCTCCCCTTGTCGAAAACCTACCCCCCAGCTTAGAGACAGTGAAAGAGCAGGAGGAAGAGGTCTGCTGTGTGTCTCAAAAGAGTTGTATAATACATACTTGTGCTCAGATTCGGGGGTGGAGGGGGGGTTATCACTGGGGTAACTACTGCGAGACAGAAGAAATGACAAAATAACCAGGAGTTGAAGAAAAATGCAACTCTCTCAAGAGAATTTGACAGTGGTGAAGATATGACTGCAGTAAAGTGAATTTTAATTCTGGCTGTTAGGGACTGTGCGAGAGCAAGCGTAGCTTGATAGGAGCTTGGAAGTCTGACGATTGCCCTGAGGGTGGGAGGTGAGGGAGCACTGAGACAAAGATCATTGGAATCCCAGTTATACCCCTAAGATTCCTGCAAGCGGAAGGAGTTTGGCAAACCCCTTGTGTGTAACTATAACTTGGGTCTTTATTTGCATAAGTGCCTGTATTTCCTAAATAGAGTTGAGTGCATTGAAAAACAAGTGTGAGGCTTTTGCCAAACACTGTATTTACCTAAACTTGATCCAGACAGTTAGAAAAAGGGGCTGTCTCTTGCCATTCTATAGACGGACTCCATAATGAAATAGAGCCCAAATCTTAGTACATCTTAATCTTATGGATACTTATTAGAAATGGGGATTCCAGGCCTCATCTGCTGAGATTTGGGGGTTGATCTGGAGTAGGACCGTGGGATGTACATTTTAAAAACCACCCCCATTCTCATGCAGGTGGTGTGGGACCACAGTTCAAGAGCTACATCCTGCTGAGCCAAGGCCAAGTGAGTTGAGACTTCCTGCCTCAGAGGAAGCAACAGTAACGGTGAGGGACAGTGAGGTATAGTTTGTGCTGGTGTTGTTACCTGGCTGCTCCAGAGGACCATCGGATTATAAGAGGACCAACTCCTCCCGGCTTTGCCAGGGATTTCCCCCTTTTAGCATGGAAATTCCCACACCCCAGGAGAACCCTGAATCCCAAGCAACTCGGGACAGCTAGTCACCCCACTGAAGAAACCATCTTAAAAGAGTTGTACACAGGTGTAGCTACCAGAAGCAAGCTTAGCAAAGAACAAGAGGGCCTCTTGAGGTCATCCGCACTAAGAACCTTAGCTGCTGGTGAATCACTGTGAGGGAGTACACGAATAGGAGGAGTGAAAATCCCAACTAGAGCAACTACTTTTGCTAACAACAGGGAAGAGGTCCTATTCAGAAGTGCTCATTGATTGGAGTCATCACAGGAGCAGTAGATGATCTGTCCTGCTAAAAGCAACTTTTTTCTTAAGCTTTAGTGTTCCCTTTTTTTGGCAAATCAGTAAAATCAACTGGCAATAAAAGGTAAAAGAGGAAATGAATTTGGCATAAGTTGCTATCAGGAAAGCCATTTTGATTCGAATAATGTAAGACTGAACTTAGTGTGAAGTCTTCTGAAGCCTCCAATTCCATTAACATGTCATTCCTTTGCATTCGTTTGTAACTCTTCATCCCAGTTTTTCAGTATAACTCTTTTCAAATGAAAGAGAATAAAAATCTCATTAGAAAATCTGTCAAGTTTTGAGACGCAAAAGCTCAAGCCAGTTCTACAGACCTTGAACTTTTGACCTACACCTAAAATTGTCAATAAAGAATATGATAGAAGAAAACAGGCTTACACAAGGATAGAGGTGCTTGACTTTTTCCAAACGCAAAAAGTACAGTTATGAATTTTGTAAAATCTCTCTTGCAAACTATATGTATTTGAAGACACATGTGTTTGTTATCAATAGCCCCAATTTCATTGAGAGAATTCAGCTCTACCTTCTTGAATTAAAAACCAGGAAATGGCCTAACTGGATCTCCCTTTGGAAGACCCAAACTTTCGTAGGATCTGAGGGTAAGATATTACTTTCTTATGCCAGTGGAAATTGAATGAGCCTTAATGGGAGTGGCAGAAACAGCCAGGTGCTCACCCAAATCCACGAGCATCTCTTCTTCCTGGACACAGAGTGAGACCATGTTTCCCTGCCTCTCTTGTACTTAAATTTAGCCATGTGACTGAGTTTTAGGCAATAGAAGGGAAACAGAAATGATATGCACTACTACCAAGGTTGGTCCCTGAAAATTTACCACACAATCTCATCAATGTACATTTCCCTTCAAGCTGACAAGGATGGCGGCCCATAGGGTATCTTCGGAAACATTTATTGAAGATGAACGACCCTTATTCACCTAGGATCCTGAATGACTGCTCAGAAGGACATCCTACCCAATTGCTCACCTGGCAGGTAATCTATGTGAGAAAAAAAAAACAAACTATTGTGCGAGAACCATTATATGCTTCGGGGAGTATTATTAGCAAAATTAGCCTACTTTCACTAATGTAAACAATTCCCTGGGACAGGCTGCATTACAGAGCTACTGTTTTTAGGGCTTGCTGTAAAAGGACATATCCAAGGGATGAGCATGCACTAGGACAGGTGGCGTCTTCTGCTATGGGCTCAGGTCATCCCAGTGAAAAAGTACTTCTAAGGCAGTACATTGCCCAGCAAAGAGTGTTCTTAAGAGTGAAGGGATATTGCAGCAGGCAGGCAAGATTTTTCTTTAATTTACTTTTGCTAAAGTTAATAAACATTATGGCCTCATAATAAAGAAAGAATTAAATTACAGATGAAAAGGAATGTCATGCTGCTACTTAACATTTATTTCCCCAAGTTTTAATTCATAAGTCATTTGTGAGGCTTCTGGATGTCGTCTCCATATTTAAAGAAGTACATATGTCTCCCAAGGCCCTGTAAATTGGAGAGTGGGTCAAATGTGCCAACAGCTTAAGAAAAGGAAACCCTTAAGTGAGGGAAGTGTTGCTAATAAGTGGAAAGGTTACATTTTATTGAGTATACACATTTACGGTCAGTCACAGTTTTAAGTTTCGTTCAAGCAGCATTGCCAAGATTCAAGTTTATAATTAAATCCCCATTTTACAAAGATGTCAGTTTGTTCATTCATCGGTTTTATGATTTAATTAATGACTAAGACAACTTATTTTAAGCCTGTGTAGTTTTAATAGTAAAATATAGTTTAGATTACTAACTTGATGTTCCAGAGGGACTGCTCCCTTGTGAAAGAGCAATTCACTGTAAGACTCCCTTATGTTCAAACCTCTTCTCTCTTCATGTAGTGCATTTTATGACTTAGTCACGTGGTTTCCACACAACTATCTTAATAGCGGCTACTTCCCAATCTACCCCCCACCACACACACACATGTTCTGTCTTATAGACTTAGTTCTGAATTTGTGGTGAGACTGTCAGAAGACAGACAAAACTACACCTGGATCTACAAAGATATACCTTGTCCAATGAACACAGTGAGTACCGCTTGTCATAATTTCACATACACACACACACACACACACACACACACACACACACACACAAACCCTAAACTAAGAAGTATGTAATGGACCAGGAGAAAAAGGAGGTAGATCCTAAAAACATGCAAAAAGTTTTGTTACACTGAACTCTGGCCTTTGTGGCCTCTCAAAGAGATTTATTTTGGTGGAAGAGAAGTGAGAACTTGTCCCATAAAGATGACTGTCTTTCCTACCACCAAGGAAAGCAAAAGGAAGAAAGCGATGGGTCTGATTAATAACAACTCAGGTGGCCGAGGAGAGTCAGAGAATCATTCAATATGTCATTATGATCTAATTTTTAGTCAAAACTAAACAATTATAAAGGATCAAAAAATTCCTTAGTAGAACTTATGTTTGGTATACAAAGCTCTTAAAAAGAGACATCTCATCAAGAGTGAACCCTAGTGTCTTAATATAAACTATGGACTTTGGGAGATTATAACATGGCAATATAAGTGCACCAGTTGTAATACGTGTACTGCTGTGGTGGGAGTCTTGATAATGAGGGAGGCCATGCACGTGGGGGGGTAGGAGGTAAATGGGAAAGCTCTACCTCCTTTTTTTAATTGAAGTATAGTTGATTTACAATGTTATGTTTGTTTCTGGTGTACAGCAAAATGATTTAGTTATATATTCTTTTTCATATTCTTTTCCATTATGGTTCATTACAGGATATTGAATACAGTTCCCTGTGCTGTAGAGTAGGACCTTGTTGTTTATCTATTTTATATGTAGTAGTTTGTATCTGCCAATCCCAAACTCCTAATTTATCCTTCCCCCACCCCCTTTCCCCTTTGGTAACCATAAGTTTGTTTTCTATGTCTGTGAGTCTGTTTCTGTTTCATAAATAAGTTCATTTGTGTCATATTTTAGATTCCACATATAAGTGATATCATATGGTATTTGTCTTTCTCTTTCTGACTTACTTCACTCAGTATCTACCTCCTTCTTAAATTTTGCTGTGAATCTAAAACTACTCTTAAAAATGAAATCTTTAATAAAAAAATAAACAACAGACATCTACTAAGTCCATAATTGGAACTAGGGTACGATACACACAGAGATCAACAGAGCAAACAGAGAAAGAAAAGGGGGAGGGGAGTCAAGATGATGCAGAGTGAGAATGCACAAACAATAGCTCCATGGCTCAGATCACGCTATGCATTTGGAGGATATATAAGTATGAGCCTAATTTTCAAGAAGCTTCTACCAAACTGGAAAGCAAGATTCATGCAATGAGATAATAAAATAATACCCAAAAGTAGTATGTGATTAAATGTCAAAACAAAACCGCATGCTACTGAGGAAAGAGCACTATCTTGTGTCATAAAATCTGGAGACGTAAATTCTAATCACGGCTCTGCAGGAGTTAGCTGACACTGACAAGCTCACTTAAACTCTTCAGACCTCACCCAAAAGTTGAATTACATGATCTCTTAAAGTTCTTTCACCTCTAAACTCTAAGACTTTAATTTTAAAGATAATCAGACTAGGATGAGGACAAATGTGTTTTCAGAGGATATTTAGAGAAAATAGAACTTGAAATCGGCCTTAAAGCAAAAGTAGTTTTCAGAAAGTGTCCAAAAAGGACAAGGAAGGTATCCAAACATGGAAAAAAATAAATAAATAACACAAAATTAAAATGAAATACAGTGAATGGTGTGACATGTCCATTTAACCAAGAGGTTTAATCTGAGTGGATAGGGATCCATGTCAGAGACAGAAACCAGATCATGAGGAGTTTTGAAAACCAGGGTGAGAATTTTGACAAGCAACTTTAAAAGACGGTAGGAGAGACACAATTAGAGGGTAACAGAAAGAACCAAGTGTTAAGGAAGTTAGTTGTGGAAAGGCAATGAACAGAAGTATATAGGGAATCAAAATGATACCTTAATGAACCAGGGCTATGGCCAAAAGGACTAGTTGGTCAAAGGGTATGTTTTGAAAAAATATATAGTTGCATAAAATGAAGTTGAGAGGTACTGATTCTAAGCTGCTCCCAAGGCAAAAGAAATTGAAATTGAAGACTGTTCTGTGTTTGCTTATTTCATAAATAAAGAGTAGACTCTGCACTTCTGGTCCCCATATACTGTGTTCATACACAAAAGCAGGCACTGGTATTGCCAATATTATGGGAAAGAATAAAATAGGATAATTATTTGCATTTTCTTAATGTTTACAATTAATACACATTTTTGCAACAAAAAATAAAAGTAACTTTAAAAAGTGAGCGCTTAAGACTTTCCTGGTGGCACAGTTGTTAAGAATCCGCGTGCCAATGTGGGGACATGGGTTGGAGCCCTGGTCCGGGAAGATACCACATGCCGTGGAGCAACTAAGCCCGCGTGCCACAACTACTGAGCCGGCACGTCTAGAGCCCGTGCTCCACAACAAGAGAAACCAGCGCAATGAGAAGCCCACACGCCGCAACGAAGATCCAATGCAGCCAAAAATTAGTTAATTAATTAATAACTTGTTTTAAAAAAGTGAGTGTTTAACATAAGCACCAATTAAAACGTTGAAGTATATGAGGTCATTGGTAGCCATACCATTATAGGTAAAATGTTTTATCCCATAAACTATAGTCTCATTTTTAATATCTTCAAATTGCCTATAGCTTCAAGTATAAAAGGATCACTTTGTGTATATTTGAAAAAGGAAGAGGGAGAGGTTCTCCCCACTATGCCACAGAATTAATAAAGTTCGGCCCACTCAGAGACAGTTCAGTGAAAAATGTCATGTTCATGTACAGTTTATGGAAACGAAAAGAAACAAGCCTACAGAAACAAAATTAATCTTACGCAGAGGCGCTAAGAGGAAATTTAAGAATTTAGCACTTACTCTTTGTGAAAAATTACTGAGCCAAAATTGGTTAGTAGCAGTTGGGTTATGTAGACAGGAAGCAACAATGCATCTAAACTGCAGCATGCTATTAAGTTAAATGTAAGGAAGGGTTCATTTACTCTATGGGTTGTTTCCAAATACAGGAAAGAAATACAAAACATGGCAAAGTTAAGCGATGAGTTTTCATAGTTGTATTTGGAGATGGCAAAGTAAGTCATCTCTGAGATGTGTACGTATCAAAATGTAAAACAAGCGATAATAGTGCTCGGAGATTTGATGAGAAATATTATATCAGTAGCCTCTCTAAGAAAGAGTGACAAATTGTGAAGAATTAAATGAATATTGAATACACTGTTATAATGAAAATGCTGCCCTCTAAGAAATTATGATAAACAGTTTGCTTTGATTCTTATATCCTCATTATAAAAAATCTAAACAATGCAGAAAAGAACAGTTTAATTAAATTTAATAAAACTTTAAACCGTAAACAAGTCACATAGACTACCACTATCCAGAAATAACCATTTTCATCAATAAGTGATCATTATAAATATATTATAAATATGTTTTTACTTATTTAATAGACAATTGTTTTCAGCTTTATTGAAGTACAATCAATACATAATAAACTGATCTTATTTAAAATATACAATGTTAAGAGTCTGCTATATGAAGACACCCAAGAAACTGTCACCACAATCAAGATAATGATATACAAAGAAAATTTTGACGATAATGTATATGTTAATTATTTTGATTGTGCATATAATAGAAAATTTTTTAATAAACATTAACTCATTTAGTCATCCTTAAAATCCTAAAAGGTTGGTATTATTTTTAACCACCATTTAAAAATAAGAAAATTAAGATGTAAATGGGTTAAGTAAATTCCCAAGGTCATACAACTAGTAAGTGTCAATCTGAATTTCAATCTAGGCATTCTGGAACATAAATTATACATTTAAGTATAGTATCTGTATGTATATACTGATAGAAGTGGTAGACAGATAAAATTTCTTTTGCAAAAATTTAAACCACATTAAGATCATATTTTAAAAGTAGTCAATTTTATTTTACTTGGATTTAAAAATTTATAAACAGAAGTAGACATGAAGGAATCATTGAACTTAAAATAAATTTTCCTTCACCACTAAAGATATTATTTCTTCAAGATCCCTTGAGTTTATAAAAATAAATTATTATAAACACTAGCAGAATAAAGTGAAACTGTGTCTCTAATTTGGTTTATTTAGCATCCCTTAAGAGCTTAGGATGAAGATATTACTTAACTTTAATGGAAGGACCATATTGGTTGGATATATGTCTGTTACCTTCTGGGAAGCTCTCTTTCTTTGGAAGTGAGTTTAACTGTGAGACAGTAATGAGAGACAAAAGAAGAAACAGAGAGAGAATGTGACATAGAACACACAGGAAGAAATTCTTAAGTGTAAGTCAACCGTTGAAACAACAGATAATTTTGTGCCCCAGGGAACATTTAACAATGTCTGGAGACATTTTTGGTTGTCACAACTTGAGTATTTCTGGCATCCAGTGGGCAGAGGGCAGAGATGCTGCTAAACATCCTACAATGCCCAAGACCAGCCTCCTTCTAACAACAAAGAATTATGTGGTCCCCAAAGCCAATGCTACCACAGCTGAGTGTGTCCTGAGGGAGGAGAAGTCATGAGTGAGTCAAAGCCATGGACAGAACAAAAGACAGCAGGGGCTCTTGGGTGGCAGAAGCAGTAACTGTAAAAGCCGAAACAGGGGGAAGCTAAGCAATTGCCCACAGAGGCAGAGATCCTATAGGGAACAACAGAAACCTACTTCTGAGAAGACGACAGGGGTTGACAGGGAAGAACCAAGTCTCCAGAATTACCCTGGACCTTGACTCACATTTGACTTTCTCCTAAGACCTGCTGAGACATGTTTCCTGCTCTACTTATAGATGAACCTGAGAAATAAACTTCTCTCTCCTGCTACGCATTAAGCATTCCTTTTTATTTTTTGAAAACTGCAAGAGCCCTAAAAGAATCTCCAAGCTTGATGAATTATATATTACAGTCCTATGATCTGTAGTACTCAGATACATATAATTTCTAATCAGAGATTTCCCCCACATCATTTATTCATTTCACCAAAATGTGTTCAAGTTGTTTTTCACAGGTAATGTTGTTTTCCTGTACATGGTAAAATCAAACTTAGGATACTGAAAAGGTCTGATCTTTAAACAGGATCTTAAATAACTATTGAGTTAAGATAATTGATTATTTAACATTAAAACAAAGAAAGATTACCATCTCCTATTATTATTTTAATATTATTAAAGAATGAAGGAGTCATATAATAAAACTCTTCACAATTCCAAACCAAAAATTATTACTATTGCCTTGATATAAAATATGTTATAATTTCTAATATAAATTTATAACAGAAATCCATACTTTTGGGCTTCCCTGGTGGTGCAGTGGTTGAGAGTCCGCCTGCTGATGCAGTGGACGCGGGTTCGTGCCCCGGTCCGGGAAGATCCCACACGCCGCAGAGCGGCTGGGCCCGTGAGCCATGGCCGCTGAGCCTGCGCATCCGGAGCCTGTGCTCCGCAACGGGAGAGGCCACAACAGTGAGAGGCCCGCGTACCGCAAAAAAAAACCCCAAAAAACCCACACTTTTAATATGGTATCACTTTTCTGATATTTTTTAAAGCCTGCAATGAAATTTCACAATTTTGGTAAATTAAATGCTTGAACAATCTCAGTTCTCCTTTTGAGATAGGACTGCTTAATTCTTCATATTTGTTGATGATCATCTACTATGATATAGTTATTTCAAGTACATCTGAAATTACAATTTAGCATTATTGTAAATGTTATTTTATGAATAAATAAAACAAATTCCACGGAATGGAACAGAATCTCAGTTACAACCTACCACTTATTAAATGTATGAACAAGAGAAAATTACATAATCTCTATAAATGTCAAGATTTTCTATAAAATGGGAATCATAGGGCCTATGTCATAGTTGTTAAAATAAGTGAAATAATGCACATAAAGTATGTATCACAGTTACTGATAAATGTTAAGTGCTCATAAATGTCAATTATTATTGTTGGTACTTGTATTATCATGACATCAGAAAAATAATTTTTATTAACTCTAAAGTTCATTCAATGCAATGAAAATAGCCACAAAACTGTTTACTTGGGACTACAACTAATTTACTGCAGTTTTCTAAATCTACAGTTTATTTTAAATTTGACTCATCCATTGGGTAGGGAAAAAAGAACTTCCAAAATTGAAAATAAGTGACCTAGTTTTAAATACCATTCCATTTACCTACTGGGAGCTTGGGAAGTGAAAGACCAAACAAGAATCAGTTCTGACAACCCTACTTTTTAGTCTAACAGCAGAGAAGAACTTGAGCCACAAGAGTGCTGTTTTTTTGTTTTTTGTTTTTTTTTTTTGCATTACGCGGGCCTCTCACTGCTGTGGAGCACAGGCTCCGGACGCGCAGGCTCAGCGGCCATGGCTCACGGGCCCAGCCGCTCCGCGGCACGTGGGATCTTTCTGGACCGGGGAACGAACCCGTGTGCCCTGCCTCGGCAGGCGGACTCTCAACCACTGCGCCACCAGGGAAGCCCCAAGAATGCAGTTCTTAATGATGGTGGAAGTCAAATTCCATTTCCATATGACAGATAAAGGTGAAAAAGTGGTTGTCTCTAAAATTTAAATTTTCATGATAAGGTGTTTGTGAAGGTAAATTTGCTCCAAAATTTGCTCCAAACACTGTGACAAATTAAGGCACTGCCACTGATTACTATATGGGGACAGGGAATAAGCACGAGTTACTACCAAGAGAAGACTTGAAAAACATTCAAGTTAATTGCCAAAGCAATGCCAACCCACAGGCTGAGCTGGACTTCTAATTTTAGAAAACAAGTATAAATTTGAGTAATACTAGGATGTCAGTGGGGACCATAGATATAGCTCTAAAATTTTCCAACAGAAATACTGGGGATCAGGGGTTGTGAGTTTAAACCTAATTTAAGAGTTAAAGAATAAAGTTATTAGAGAAGTCTTTTCATTTCTTTATGACTCCATTCCTTTAGGGCTCATTTTTGTGATCTACAGAACCATAAAGAGAATTAAGATTTTTCAATGATTTTAGCCAGAGGAAAATTGTGGCTTATCCAGATTATTTGGCAAGTCAGAGAAAAAGAAAGGAATTCTGGCCATTATGTTTTTGGACTATTATTCCAGTAGGTCACAGCTCAGTGACTTTTCTTTTTTCAAGTACTTGGTTTCTTCTCAGTGGAAGAAAACTGTTCAGTGTGTTCAAAGTAATTGTCAGGCAATTATGTTATTTAAAATCTTTCAGAAGGTGCTTTCCTGAACAACTTAACAATTTAGGAGAAAAGCTTAATTTCAAACTCCAGATTAAATTGTTACAGTTCTAAAAAATCTCAGTCAGATCCAGAAAGATAGTAGAGTTCTTCTTTATTGGCAATAGAGATCTTTTAAGGAAGGTAGATTTTGTACACTGATCTCCCTATGTCCTGAAGAATGAATTAACTTGACAGGTCAAGTCAGGGACAAGCCCAGCTGCCCAGGGCCCCTTTGTATTTCTGTGTTTAAAGATATAATATTATAAGTATATGTGCTATAAATGTGATTTTTGACTATCCAGAGAGAAAGAAAGTAGTTTTAATATTTCAAAGAAGGAAAAAAAATTTTAGAAGGAAAATTATTTTAATTTTTCTTTATGTATAGTACTTGTTTTTAATTTATGGTCCATTCAATAATCAATTTAATCATTCAAGTATTTTTGAGCCCCTAGTACATGATCCATCACCTCTAATATTTTACATTCTCATCGTCAATGGAAAAAACACATAATATAACAAACATCTTTAAACAATATGTTGAAATACTTATTTACAAAGTGCAATAGTATCTTGAAGATGGAGCCATTAGGTATTTCTAGTAAAAGAAATGGTGTTTTAAGGAAAATGAATTTGAATTTGGCCTGATTAGAAAAATGAGTCATTTGGACATATAAGAGGGGAGAACACAATCAGCTTATTGAAAAGAACTTAATTCATGCCTTCATTCCAAATATGTCTTAAGCACTTACCACAAGACAAGCCCTGTTCTTGGTGCAGGGATAAAATACAAAATAAAGTCCCTGTCCTTTAGGAGCTTAAATTCTAGTAGTGGAAAAGAAACAAACTAATAAACAAAACATAGCATGTTAGATGGTGAGGAGGGCCCTGAAGTGCCAGAAATAAAAGAAAACAGTAAGGGAATAAAGAGTATCCTAGGGAGGATTGCTATTTTAGACAGTGTGGCCAAGAAAGGTCTCTCTAATAAGACAACATTTGAGAAGATGCCTGACGTGAAAGCAAGCTATGTGCAGACAGTGTGGGTGGGAGAAATGCACTCAAAAAAGAGAGAAGGGTAAGTGCAAAGACCCAGAGGTGGGAATACGTTTAGGCATGTTTGAAGAACAGATTGCACAAAAAAATGAAAAGGATTGTGTAGTTTAGTCTGGCTGAAGAGCGGTCAAGATAGACTGGAGGGAAGGCTGGTAAAATAAATTTCAGGCAGATAGAGTAGCATCTCTTTTAAGTCTAGTTAGGAAAGGAATATGATCTTTGTCTTTGGAAGAAAACTGGGGGTAATGTAGACAACCAATCCACTTGAAGTGGAGAGACCAAATACAAGCCTAGTAAAATGGTCTGGGTAAGAAAAGATGAGTCTGAAGTCAGATAGTGGTCATGGGATGAAGAGAGATTTAGGAGGCAGAATTAGAAGGATGGTCATGAACTGGACTTGCAGAATGAGGGAGAAGGAAGATCCAAAGAGATTCTAAAACTTTTAGCTTCCACAACTAGGTGAATGAAACTATTTACAAAAGTGTGAATTATTAAAGGAGGGGCGTGTGTGAACAGAAAACAACAAATTGTGTTGCACATAGGGTCGTAAAGGACATCCAGAGAGAGCTATTCAGTAGGCAACAGGATGTCTATAATTAAAAAGAATAAAACACTAAATGCTTATTTTTTAAAAATCAGGACAAAAAATATAAACATATATGAAGGAATACAAATGACCAATAAACAAACAAAACTTTCCTACTATTCATGCACTTTCAGCCCAAGTTGTCCCTGGTCTGGGTGGGGCTGTGAGGTTGAAGGGCTGGGATATGGCTGCTAAGTTCTCTCACTACACATTCTCAATTCACACGAATCTAGACCTTTCCTCTCTCTCCCACTGGAATTTCCATCTCTCCAGGAGCCACATGTTGATAAAGAGCTATCCAGCATTTCTCCAGTATTCTATTATTATTGCCAGTCCACCCATCACTCAGTACAACAAAGGAAGAGATACCAGGATCCACACTCAGAGAGCAGAGGAGATCGGGATTATAAACCCTTATGCGTTAATAATTTTGCCCCTTCCAGAAAGCCATACCCGAAGATGGTATAAAGACAGTATCTTTGAAGGAAGCAGAGAAGACAAATGAGCTACATTTTAAGTACTGCTTTTAGATTCATCTTGTACCTTTCAAGAGTTCTTATTTTTCTCTAGACTCTTTGCCATTAAGTATGCAACTCAACTGCTTGAACCTCTCTTTTTAATTATATTCTTGGAAACTGAATAAATGCAAATAGTAACTTATAAACACAGCGCTTTTATTTTGGATCTTTGTTGAGTTTTACTCTGAAACCCCTTGAGGACACTTATCTGACAGTTTTTAATTTAATCCCTTCGATTGGAATGTCACAGAAGAGGTCAGAGAAACAGAAGAGAATCACTTTGTCTAGCAAATAAGCACTTTAAAATAGCATGAAAGGCCTTTGTGTAAATGAAAAAAAGAGGGCAACCATCATGTGTTCTTTCCAGAAATGACTTATGATCAAATCTATTTGCCTAATTTTGCTTAATATACTTGCTGTATCACAGTATTAAGGGCATAATTGTGCCACCAGGATTATTAAAAATCTACTTGAATCATTTTTCTAAAAGGTCCTCCTATGTCAAGGTTTCTGCCATTTTCTGTGCATTATTTATCTTGCTATTTATCTGCTATTTCTTTAAAAAATTATTTTGACTGCTTTAGGAAAGGAAACAGTAAGTAGGTTAAAGTGGCAGTGGCTTTATTATCAGCAATACTGTTTAACTTCACATTTTCTGTATTTGAACTAAGATAAAAGGTCACATCTGAGAATTGTAAGAGCAAAACTGCCGTCAAGAAAAGTCTGAAATTCATTTCTAAGTATATGTTTGAAATACCCATAATTATGGATTCCCATGAAACACCTGAAAATAACAGAACTCTGTTGAAAAAGGGTGCATAATAACCAGAATACCTCAGTTCCTTTCTTTGCTCCAACATGAGGGAAACGGCTCACTTTTAGAGACAGTATTTTTCAAGTAGCTTCAAGAGGGAGAACTCTGGTAGCCAATAGAGGGATGAAGAGACTCAAAATCTGTAGAGTAGGGGAGGGTGAGACCCCAATATGTGCAGCTTGATAAAATCTCTCTTTCCCACTTGGTTGTATTAATAGGGTCATTTCATTTACTTTATATCAATTTGTCCAGGGCAGTGCTTGGTACATAGCTAATGCTGAATAAATGTCAAGTGAACGTATTAAATTATATTAAATATATTTAGCAGCCTGATATAATAGAGGATATCCCGTTAAGTACATTGACAGTAAGTATAATATATAGATATATCTCTAACAAAGATATGAATCCTATCTAATAAATAGACATATAAAATTTTAGTTACTTGCTAGTACCAGCCAACAACTTTCTTATTTTCTGAATGTTGGCTTCATCAAATTTTTTTGACCTAGATTTTTACATACTGAAAAAACTTTGCATTGGAATTTGTCCAACATAGACCCATAAATCATAGTGTCTTTACAGAGTCCATAAAATTTCCCTCACCCAAATTAGATTGATCTCAATTTATTATATCAAAACATTTGTGCCCATATGTTATTGCATTTGTTGAGTGTTTTTCGTTGTTTATACCTTTCTCTTCCTTCTACCATTCCTCAATGCTTTCTTCTGTTAAAGCAAGGTGGAATGTAAGGCAGGTTTGCTAAATTTAATTAATGCAAAGGAAATCGTTATCCTAGCAAGAAAAACAAAGTAAACATTTTCAGAATTTTCTCTACTGGTGAATGAAACTTTCATTGCCAAGTGTAGATAGAGATTAGGAATCACGTAGGAGGAAATAAAGCCATTCACAGATAAATTACTTGAAAATAACTTTTAAATTACTGAATTATTTAAACAAAATTTTAAAATCTACTTGTAATTCCAACGATGGAATTCATCCATTTTCAATATTCCAATTTAAAAAAGTATAGCCAAAGTAAAAATTTCTGGAGTAATCAGGGATTTGTATACAGTGAATAACTGAGTATATATGAATGGGCATATTCAAATAATCAGAATATAACATCATATCATATATACTATTAAATCTTAGTGAACTTAAGTTTACATGTTGTTAATTCAGAAATCATTTTATGGTCTTTCAGGTTGAAAAATCATATATACAAATTATATCATATCTTATTTTTCTGTACTTGAGATGAAGACTATTTAAAATCCATGAAAGCCTAAAATCTTAGAAGTAGTTGGAGGCTAAACTTTCATTTCATTCAAATATCTTTTTTTATAGACTAAAGAGTGCCCTGAGAATTAATAAAGTCAAAAAGTCAGTTAAAGTCAGAACTTAAAGTCAGAAGAGAGCTGTGATTAGGAGATTAAGGAAATGGAGTTAGTATTCCCTAAACTGGTTGGAAGATTGGGATGAAGAACCGCTGTGAAAGAAACATCATAATGTGGCAAGGGCAAAGCACTGACGGTCAAGTCTGGATTCGCATCTCATCTCCATCAGATTTTAACTTTGGGAGCTCAAGTAAATCACATCACACTTTTTGAATATTGGCTGCAATTCTCAGGGTATTTTTATAGACGATTTTAAAAAGATGAGATAAGTGAGAGCATTTTTACCCTAATTTCTTTAGTTTGAAAAACCTCCAATCTATTAAAAGGTTGAGAGAACTCTCACATGCCTTTACTCTAAATTCACCAATTAGATAAAAATTTGCTTCATGCATGGATATAAATGTAGATAAAAGTATAGATATAGGCATAGACATACATACCGATTTGTCTTTTTATCCAGAAAAATCGGAGAGTAAACTGCAGATACAATGAGACTCTATCCCTAATTATTTAAGCATCATTTTATCCATTACCTCCTACAAACAAAGACATTGTCCTATATAACCACGATGACATTATCATACCCAAGAAATTGAACCCTAATGCAATAATAACCATCTTACATTAGAAATATCCCCAAGTAGTTCAACAATGTAGTTTATAGTGGTTTTTCCCCCTCTGATCAAAGATCAACTATGTTTATTTCTTTAGTATTTGTTTAAATGCGGAAAATATTTGCATAGTTCAAAATCAAAACTTTATAAAAAGGTATAATCGCAGAAGTCTCATCCCCCTTCCCTTTCCCTTCCACTCTTCTCTTAGCAAATAACTTCATTCACTTCTGGTTTATCCTGCCTGGATTTCTTTTTTCCAGTAATAAGAGCCAGGAGTAGCTGTATGATGCTTGGTGAGTTAATGCTGTTTGATTGTTTTATTTTTTTTAAATATCCATCTTATCAGGAAAATTACATTAAGTATATGCAGTGAACTAAATATTCTCTAAACAAAGCAAATACGAGTATAACAATAAAAGTAAAGTGAAAAGATGAGAATTGTTGTAAAATTTGTATCCTAATACTGTATTTTAAACAATATGTCTTATCTGCTCATTTACACAAACGCAAACTTTTCTACACACTTTCCCATCTTTTGATAAAATGTTGAGGAATGCCTAAAGCAACTCCAATTAATTAACTCAATTTGAAAACCACTAGTTTAAACAAATATGTTGACTCATAAATAGCTACTGTGTACTTATTATTCTATTACTATGATTTACAAATTTTAATGTTCCTTAAATTTTAATAGGTAGTAAGTTCATTTAGGTAATAAGTTTCTTCAGGACAAAGATATTGATTTATATAATTTCTTTGGTTTCTCACTGAGCCTGGTATAATAATGCATATACAGAAAATGTTTTTAAAAGCTGTTTGAAGAATGAATAAATGAATGAATTATAGATAGAAGTCTGTCAAGACTGCAGAATTTACATTCTTTCATAAATTAAACATATATGCATATATAATTACTTCATCTCCTACTTTAAAAGTTACTATTTACATTATAATTTACATAATTATTCAGATTCCTTAGAAGATTGGGATAATTTATTCAATTGATATTTATTTGAATTATTCAGTTGCCTGACTGACTTACTGGTTTTGTCAGTTATTCTGGAACTCATAGACATAGCCTTATCCAAATACACCCATAAGATGTGTGTGGCTTTCAAAGTATTAGTGAATTATTTCAGAATTAAATTCCTTTAGAATGCAGAAAAATGTACATGTTCACATAGATTTTCTCAAGATATGTGTATATAATTACCCACAAGATGGTGCTATTTTCCCACCCGTGAGCCTATAAACAGTCATGTGGGATATATATACAGCTATAAAATATAGTATGTAGGACAGAAGGGAACATAGTTTCTTATTTTAACTGAAATCACATAAATGCCTCTAAAACAGTTCTTAATGTCCTGCCTCCTCCAAATGGTCTTTTATTAAAATAAGTCTTTAGCTTCCTATATCCAACTAACTACTCAGTGTCCCACACAAATGCGTAAGTCATCTCAAAGTCAACAAGTCCAAAACTAAACCCTCGATCCTCATCATCACCCCCACCCAAAGCTCTTTTACCAAACAGCTGCATCGTTCCTGTTGCATGGGCCAAAACCCTTGGAATCATACTCAGTCCTCTGTTTTTTGGTTTCTCTCTCTCTGCCCTCTCTCTTCCGTCCTCTCTATCCTCTACCCTCTCCTCTGTCGTCTCTCTTCTCCCCTCCTCCCCTCTTCTTCCCACCCCCTGTTGTCTCCATTCAATCTGTTAACAAATCCTATTGACTCTATTTTCAGAGTATATTCAGAATCTAACTACTTCTCATCACCCAGACAGCTCTCATCCTGTTTAGTCACCATCACCACACAACTGATCTCCCTCCTTCAGTCATGCTTCCCTACTGTTTATTCTTGACCTTGCAGCTAGTGAATGTTTTAATCACCACTCAGATCATGTCAATGTCCTACTCACAGCCTGTAAACTCTCCCCATTTCACTCAGAGTGAAAGTCAGTCTTGGTTCCCTGTTCTCCCCCTCGGACCTCAACTCTTACCATTCCCCCCTTCTCTTCCTGGGCTCAAGCCATACAGGGCTCCTTGCTTTCCTGCAAATGCAGGAGACACACACCAGTCATGGACCTCTGCTCTATTCTTCCCTTTACTTGGAATGATGTTCTGCAAATTATTATGTAGCTACTGCCACAACATTTTCAAGCTGCTGCTCAGATGGCACCTTCCCAATGAGATCTAACCTGTTCCATCCACATTTCAGTACTTTCATGCCACTTATTTTCTAGCACACTACATAGACTCCTTAATTATAATTGTTAACATCTGTTCCCTCCCCTTTTATGAGGGCAGAAATCTTGTTTAATTGATTTAAACCAAAGTTCTAGAGTAGTGGCATTAGTAGGTGTTCAATAACACTTGAATGAATGAATAGTACTCTAGACATTAATAACTAGTATTCAATAAAAACAAATTTGCTTTGCCATTCACAGAAAGTTTTCAACATAGAAATAAGAAGAAAACTAAATAAGTAAGCTGTCAAATTGGTATTAAATTGGTATTAATCTTAATTCAAAAGATATTTATTTACAGCCTATAATATAGGACGTGTTTTCAATAAATGGCTAAACATAAAGCAAAATAGGCATTGCTAAAGCTCCCTTGACATTGCATGCTGTAATTTGATGTAAAGCTTCCTTCTATAGAAAAGAAATTAGGATGATGCAGTGAGCCAAACTAGGTTTCCCAGAATGTGTATTTCTATAACATAAGTGTATTTGTCACAAAAATGCATAAACACTTTTATATTGATTTCAGTTGCTGGTTATTATGTGAGAACATTTTAATATGGCTTTTATGCCTAGTTTGTACATCTGTAATTGTGGTGGAATCAGATGTGGCTTAAAAAGTCAGTTTGTCTGATTCAGTAAGACATCCCTCTGAGAAGCTGATCCAGAATATGTAGATTTCTAACATTTATACCAAAATGGGGTCAGGGATTCCAAACCAAAACAGCTTTTGGTCACACTCATTTCTGTCACTGTCACAGATACGATTTGAAGCTAAAACTCTATATTCCACCAGTTTGACTATTTTTCTTAGTTTTACTAACTACTTTGGCTAAGCACACTTGTTATTAATATTTGACTAAATTGAAAAATAAGTAGTTTGTAAGCTCGAAAATTAGTTAGAATGTCAAAACTGATTATGTAGATTCAGTGCAAGTCTCTTTATAAAAATGTATGTTCCCATTTCCATGTGTAACTTTGCTTTGTAACACTTTCCCCCGTTTTCATAATCCTAGTCACAGCCTTTGCTATGATAATTACCATGCTCTTTCAAGTATTTTCAAAAGGAGGGTGACTGAATGATTTTATCAAGTATTGTCATTTCATAATTTTTGTATACATTTGCCACTTATGTTTTTAACCTGGGAAAGTTACTTAAAGAAGTATAAAATCCTCAAAAAAAAAAAAAAAACTAGAATTAGTTTTATTCTTTTTTTTAAATGACCTATGCTGCTATGAATAAATTTCAAGGTTCAAATTTATTGTTTAAAAGAGAGAAAAAGAGAAGAAGGAAGGGAGGAAGGAAGGAAGGAAGGGAGGGAGGGAGGGAGG
>NW_006796463.1:86578-86996 GCF_000442215.2 Lipotes vexillifer | reverse complement strand
AGGGAGGGAGGGAAGGAAGGTCTTAAATAATTTGGCAATGTTTCTGGAAGGTGATGGTTGGGACTCAGCTGACGAAGTTAATTAAGGCACTTTGCCTTTTAGATGATATTTTCCAATCAAGACCTGTTGCTTTATAGCAATGAGCTACCTAGTTACCTATTTATTATCACATAATAAATTCTAATTCTTCATTCTAACACCTGAAATAAATACTACCTAGTATAAAAATTTTACTTAATAATAAAATTTTTTAGTTCTCCCCACATCTACTTTGCCTCTCTTTCAGTTACATAAAAGATAACTTTCAAGCCCCCTGTAGGGCCATGGGGCAAGCATTGGCCAAATGGCTGTGAGTAGAAATGGCTCTTGTCATTTCCAGCCCAGACCTTTTAACAGCGGCTGTGAGTTCCCCATGCCC
>NW_006796463.1:84558-86568 GCF_000442215.2 Lipotes vexillifer | reverse complement strand
GTTGCAGTGACTCTGGAAACCAGGCTTTGAGATGGTATGTCCCAACACAGTGGGATCAGTCAGCTGGGGTCCCTGAGTAACTTTCTAGAGCAATTATCCCAGTGACCTCACTAAATATGGTTTAACATTTGGGAGACAGATTTTTAGTGCAGCATAATCTAGCCAATACTGAATAATTAAACCAGTAAAGTATAATTGTAAAGTTATGTTTTATTTCTAATAAATTCAAGGTAAAATTTGCTACTTCATCACTATTCATCCCATGGCTCTTAATATCTTTTACATTTTATCTTATTCTGAAAATTTTTAGTACAGTAGTCCCACTTGAAGCAGGTGCCTGAGTGTTAATTATTCAATGAACAAATGCAGAGTAACTCCTATTTGCCAAGTAGTGTTATAGGATTGGGAGAACAAACAAGCACGGTCTCTGCTCCAAATGAGTTTAGAATCTGTGGGGGGAGACAGCTGATAAACAAAAAAATATATCGCGGGCTTCCCTGGTGGCGCAGTGGTTGAGAGTCCACCTGCCGATGCAGGGGACGCGGGTTCATGCCCCGGTCCGGGAGGATCCCACATGCTGCGGAGTGGCTAGGCCCGTGAGCCATGGCCGCTGAGCCTGCGCGTCCGGAGCCTGTGCTCCGCAACGGGAGAGGCCACGGCAGTGAGAGGCCTGCGTACCGCAAAAAAAGAAAAAAAAAAAAAAAATCAACCTAATCATGACAAATGTCCAGGAGGAAGAGCAGAGGGCAGTAAAAGGGTGTGACCTAATCTGGGAATTTAGGGAGGACTGGAAAGGGAGATCTGAGTAAGAACTGATACTTGATGTTTGAAGCTGGGATCAAGAGCAATTATGGAGGACTTGACCTTTGCAAAGATGGCCATCTTCCTGAGGAAGTATATCTAAAATTGCATCACTGTCTGGATAATAAAAACATAGATAAATTTGTAAGCAAAATTTTAATTGCCAACAACTTGATCCAGGGAATGAGTACTTCAAATTAACATTTTAGGGGGGAAAAAAGCTTATTTTCTTGCCTGTAAATAGAAGTCTAAAGTTGGAAACAAGCATGAGCACAAAAAATTCTCTCTCACCAACTGAAAAAAGTCAAGAAACTGCACATTTGGCAGGAAAATCCTAAACAGGCTACAAGTGCCAATACCAGAAGAACAATCTTTACACTATGTAGAAAATTGCTAGTTAACCTATCTCCAAAAATTTAATTTTATAAAATGAAAGCAAGTTCTATGTCTTAGCTAGAGTAAACGAGTATATAGTTCTCTCAGATTGCTGGAAAATGTGAGAGAGATTTCAAACAAATTATTTCAAACAGATTTAAAGAACAATCTTCCTAACATACTACTTAATCTCTTCCATTTATAGAGTGATCTAGGCTTTCCAAAGTACTTTTATATACCTTATCTCATTTGATTCTAATAGATGAAATATATATAATTGTATATAAAAATGTGAAACGATGACAAGTCTACAGCCTTCAAAATTAAACATGAATTGAAAATAGACCCAATCTGTCTGGGGCCAGAGCAAGTAAAATGAAATCAGATTTCAGATATTAAACGACAAAAGACAATGTACAAAGAAAATAAGAATTGGAAAGAGCCTTTACAGATCGCATTCAAACTCCTCAATTATAATAATGATCATGATAACTTCATATAGTTTATAAGGCATTTTTAAAAATATGCATGAGACTTGTAGATTACAGGTCATAAGTGGTACACTGACATTCCTTTTTCTGGGCTTGCATCCTACAAGCAAATGACACTTTATAACAAGGTTTTCTCCCTTTTGTCCATAAAATGTCATCTAAATGCATTGAAACCCATAAGCCCTTAATTAAAAACAGGATGATACAATGGTATTTTAGATTTAGGACCAGATGTTACCCCACCAAGTCTTGCTGAGATTTCATTGCAATATTTCTCCTAAAACTGATCACTGTGTTTTTAGCCTTGATCCCTTCATTCTATTTGCAACACAGCAGTTAGTGA
>NW_006796463.1:80607-84548 GCF_000442215.2 Lipotes vexillifer | reverse complement strand
CTGCTGAAACATTATTCAAGGTCATTCAAGGTCATACAAGGTGTGTTGCCTCACTATATCCCTGACATCTACCACTCCGCCTCTTTCTCACTCCTCCCTGATGATGGGCACCTCATTACTATTCCCCTACAGTGCCTTACGGACAGGACTGGCAAAATAAGAATGCAGGACTCCTTGCTGAAGTTTTATTAAGAATTTCAAGATGGTGTGGCTCTTGTGCAAAGGGTCTTGTGCAACCACAAAGACCACAAACCAGTGAAGCCAGCCCTGGTTAAAGGATTTGAGTTTACTGTGCCTTCTGTCAGGACACTCTTCCCCCAATACCTGTATGCGTAATTACTTTCTATGCCCCTTTTTTCTCTCACCCCCATTCCCTAAGCCTTCAGTCTTTCCTTTAAATGTCACACTCTCTACCCACCTTATGTAAACTTGTAATCCTCATCAGATGCACTTAACCCCATCCTCACATTATTTTTGTCCATAGCTCACTTTGCTATCTAGCACATGATATATTTTACTTATTCACACAGTTTAATTTCTGCCTTCGCTCATTAGAATGCAAGGTTCAGCAGACAAGCTTGTTATTTTTAATTTTCATCGCTGTATCCCCTGCATTTAGAACAGTGACAGGTTCTCAATAAATTCACTGAATGAATAGATGAATGAATGAATGAATAAGACTATGATTGCCTTTCAGCAGCAAAATGCTAAAAAACTGTGCATGGATAACCCATGGACTGAATCTCAGTCCCTTTCACACAGGAAGAGTCCCAGGAATTGCTCTGGAGCCACTTGAGTTAGCAGGACATGTACTCCAGTCTGTTATTGACTGAAATCTTTTGGTAGAATTGTGGCCCTAAAGAGGTGAATCAGAAATTCTCACAGAAACACGGTTGCTAGGACACCAGCCCTCTGTCCTCCAACCCTCTACTAGCAGAATGACCTCCTCCCCTGGCCCACACCCATCTCCAGACGGCCTGGCATGGTAAGATCTGAAACCCTTAACATTTCCCTGCCTAGGAATCTCATCTTTCATTCCTTCAGGTAAGTTTGGCTTGTAAGCAGCATTAAGAAAATTAACTGCTTTTCTTTTATTCATTTTCGGAGAGTCTGTTTTCTCTCTCTAAACGTCCACTTATTTAAAAGATAAAGAAACTGCTCTCTATACCACCTTTAGAATTAGAAATGTGGGTTTAACCAGACTATTGCAAGTGTCATATGTAGTTTCAAACCCAAGTAAAACCCAAGTAAAAAAAGTCTGGTTCTTTTTCATACACAAGAGTGCAGAAACATAGTGCCTAGCTTCTCCCTCCCAGGATTTCACTAAAAACTCACAATCATCTGGGCACAACTTTTTCACGTGGTAAGCAAAACTTAGTTTCTTTTATGTAACTTTTATTAACCCCAGACCAACCCTCTGGACTATCCATTAGATGGAGCTACAAAATCTCGGGAGACAGTTGTCTTCCTAGAGTCTGATTAATCTTGTTTTATTTTGCAATTAAATATGAGTTAAGATCACCACCTGAGAATTAGAAGTTTGTGCAGAGAGGAAATTATGCCACAGTGCTCTGAGAGAATGAGTATGAGTAGGAAACAAAATATACTAAGAGTACAATGGAATGGTTTGTCAGAGATAAGTGCACATATGATGTGCTTTTGAAGGCCTCCCATCTCTTTTCAGCCATCTTCTCTTTCAGAGCCTCAGGCCATTTTTTTCAAACTTATTGTATCTGAACTTTCTGGAATCCTATTGTCTAAAATCAGGGATTCATTTCTTGCTAAGACTTCTTTGGCTAGAGTCAACTCATATGATACGGTAATTTTCCCTTTAAGATTCTGCTAAATTCTGCTTCACCAACTGGTTTCTATTGTTCAAAATGCAGTTCAGAGGCAGACTGGCATAGGAAAAGTTTATGAGCTTGGATGCTCGGCAAATTTGTATTTCTATCCCAGGTTTGCCTTTAGACAACAGAATGATTTTCTTTTTTATCTAGTCTAATAGAGTGGTAAGATATTCATTCAAGAAATATTTGTTGAGTGTCGTACTATATGTCTGTCACTATTCTTGATACTAGGGAGAGAGCTGTAAAGAAAACAGGCAAAACCATAGAGGGCCACACAATTTGCTTATAATTAATTTCTTAATTTGTACTTTGCCTTAACCTAATCTACTGAGGACATTTGCATTTCTTCCTATAACAGGAAAAAGTAGGTCAAATGTAGATAAGAGAAATAAAAAACACATAATCAGTGAATTGTTATCAGGAAACCAGCTGGAAGGGAGCTTACATTTTAATTGGTGTAGACAAAAAAATAAACAAATAAACCATTTCAGATAGTTGTAAGTGCTGAGAAGAAAATAAAACTGAGCTGGTGGTGAAGAATGGGATTAGTGAGGGAGATTGGCTAGCTTTTGGAGATGCTGTGAAGATTAGATATTCTATGTGGTAAGAGAGATGGGTTTGAGCAGAATGCCTGGCAAACTTTGAAGAAATGTTAATGACCAGCAACTTCCTATATAAAGTATCTCTCTTTAGTCTCTATTTCTAATAAATGTTGCTCATAGAGAAACTACATAATCACTCTGGCAATTTTCTTCTGGATGAATCATATATTTAGGGTGAAGAAAAATCAGTGAGCTCAAAGGAGGATTGAGGACAAACTACTAAAAGTTCATATTGTCACTAATAGCACATCTTTCCCCCTCATCTCTGGAGAACTATCACACATGTATCTTCAATTTTTATATTTTAGCCATCATTAGAATGAGAGTTCATGGAGAGTAGAGAATATAGAAACTATTTTGATGTCATCAAAATGAACTCAGAACTTCAGAGTCAGAGCTCAAACTAATACTCTTTTATAGATTAACTTCAGAAAAAAGAAAACTGCCACAATTTAATCATTGAGTATATACGTGAAAAACTTCAAATAAAATACAATGCAAAGAACCCTATGCACTTACACACACTCTAAACTTCAGAAAGCATGAAGTTGATTGGTCTAAACACTTTCCCCTTCTCAAGTACACCACTGTCCCTTACCAAAACAGACTGTCAACGCTGGGTTGAAAGCCCATCAGGATTAGGCAGGCTTGAGCAGGACACCTGTTCCAGTAACAGGTCAGGAATTTCTTTTTTTTTTTTTTGCAGTATGCGGGCTTCTCACTGTTGTGGCCTCTCCCGTTGCGAAGCACAGGCTCCAGACGCGCAGGCTCAGCAGCCATGGCTCACGGGCCTAGCCGCTCCGCTGCATGTGGGCATATGGGATCTTCCCGGACCGGGGCACGAACCCGCGTTCCCTGCATTGGCAGGCGGACTCTCAACCACTGCGCCACCAGGGAAGCCCCAGGTCAGGAATTTTCAATCTATAAAGCCGGCATTTTCAAACAAGTAGGAGTTGGATGTTTAAGGTTATAACCGAGACCCATAAACATACACTCTCACAACTAAATATATAGGTTAATTTCCCAAAACAAACTATTTACTTGCTGACATGAAGTCATATGAAATCTGCTTTGCTGATACTCAGCTCCAACAATGAAAACCTGAAGTTTAATCACAAGAAAATATTTTGGACTACTTGTCACATCCCTATAATTCTTTCTAAGGAAAAAAAATAGACTGTTATTTTCTTTTTTTTTAATATCCTACCTATTGAGCACATAGATAGACATTCATATTACCATTGTTATCATTTAGCACTTATTAAATTTCCACCAAGATCAATGTTAGGGGCTTTCCTGGTGGTGCAGTGGTTGAGAGTCCGCCTGCCGATGGAGGGGACGAGGGTTCGTGCCCCGGTCCGGGATGATCCCACATGCAGCGGAGCGGCTAGGCCCGTGAGCCATGGCCGCTGAGCCTGCGCATCTGGAGCCTGTGCTCCGCAACGCGAGAGGCCACAACAGTGAGAGGCCCGCGTACCGCAAAAAAAACAAA
>NW_006796463.1:44229-80597 GCF_000442215.2 Lipotes vexillifer | reverse complement strand
AAAAAAAAAAAAAAAAAAAAAAAAAAAAAAAGATCAATGTTACTTTATAACGTTATAGAAAAGGAAAAACCTTCCTCTTTCAGAAAAAAAGTAGGAGAACGTCATCATAATTTTGTAGTTGAAAAAGTTTTGCTAAATGGACACAGAAAGTGTTAGCCATAAAGGGGGGAAATGGATAAGTTGAAGTACATTAAAATGAAAAATTCCTGTTCTCCAAAACATATTAAGAAAATGATAAGGGATAAGGCAAGGCACAAAATGGAATAATATGTTTATTTGAGGACAGACATTCTAGGACAGCACTGTACAACAGAACTTTCTGCAATGTCTGTAAATGAGCTATCCAATATGATAGCTCTGTGTGAATTAACTCTGTGAATATTAAAAACCTGACATGTGACTAGTGTGACTGAATTAAAAAAAATTTTAATTTAATTTTAATTATTTAAAATTTTAATATGAATACCCACATGTGGCTATTCGCTAGTGTATTTGACAGTACATTTCTAGAAGGTTTTGGAGACTTATTAATGGTTGCTTTGATAGTTAGAACCCAGGCCTCCCAACTCCAAATTTACTTTTCTACACTGTAGTAAGGATGTATGACAAGCCAGTTTTGATGGTCACAGTGAAAGACTTACACACATTAGAAATAAGTTTGTATTTTACTCATTTTATTCTTTATTTTAGCTCTACTCAAGCTGATTAATTTTACTTATTTTGCTCATTCAGCTGGCATATATGATAGTTATTGAGGTAGCTCAAACAAAGTTTCATGAAATTTTTTAAATTTATAAATTTTACTTCCTTAAAGAGGCATTGTGAAGTAATGAGGAGAAAAAAAAATTAAATTGAAGATCAAACCTAGCAGGGTTTTAATTTAAGATTTGGTTAAAATGTTTCATTTTTTGTTTGCTTCTTTTTAAATTTGCCCAAGCTAGTGGGAGCCACCTTGTAAATAAGCTTGGTAAACAAATTTCCTTGATACGATTTGAGAGATACCAGAATGAATTTCTGTCATAAAATCTCTCTCCACCAGGTTGAGAACACTAGCATTGATTTTCACCATAAATCTTTATTTGCACCATCGTTGCCATTAATAAATAGCAATTAAATTTGTCAATTTCAGCATTAGAGACCTTTTTTTAAAAAATAAAACATTGTTAGCAATAGAAAAGCTGGGTAATCTGTCTTAATCCATGAGAGACAGGAGAAGAAAAACACTATAGGAGTTAATATCATAGAGAAATAAAGAGTTTCACAGGAATGTGAAATTAGAGAAAAGGTGACTCTCAGAAAAATAAATCTGGAGGAATCTGTATAGCCATGAAGAGGATATAAGTTTTTGAAGAAAACTTGATAAAAGAGGTTCGGATCAATATTTCTTTTTAATGCAAAGGTAAAGGTGACCTCAGATGATATCTGAGCTTTCACTGTGCTGTACTTTTTGTTCATGATACTTATCACTGTAATTTAAAAACATTGTTTGAATAATGTGTTTTTGTTTAGAGTTTGTCTCTTCCACCAAACTAAGTTCTGTGAGGGCAAGGGTCACTTCTCTTTTGTTCATTGTTATAATTTCACTATCAGAACAATTCCTTTCATGTAGTAGGTATTTAATAAATATCTGTTGATGAATGAATGAACAAATGAATGATTATCCCAACTAGACTGCATAGATCAGAGGGCAGTGTATTTTATGATCTTTTCACCTTAGTCTATCACAATGCCATACAAATAGAGTTAGGTTTTTAAAACGCTTATCCTTATGACAATAGCTACCATCTATTGAGAAGATGGCATAAGTGCTTTGTATGTTTGATCTAATTTAATATTCAAAACCACCCTTAGTTATAAAGACTACTATTCCCATTTTCAAATGAATGGAAGTACAGCGAGAGTAAGTAAATTATCCAAAAATCACAGAAACTATAAATAGTAGCAACAACATTCTAACCCAAGTCTATTTTATACCCATGTACTTGTTTTCTCAACTATACAACATGTGATGTGAAGATAAGTTCAGGTAAAGAGAAGAGAATTAGCAGTCAAAAACAGTACCACCTACTTCACAATTTTGCATATATCTGGCTCTGGCTAGTAATGAAAGGTGTATGGTGAAATAGAGAGCATATAAATAGGTCCTAGAAGCAGCAAGAGTTTGCCATAATGGGTGCCCTACCTATACTAGTAATGCTGCTTGTCTTCAGTAGCCAAGAAAGAGTTAAAATAGGATTTTCACAGCAGATACGTAGAAAGACAGAAATTATGCTAAAAGGAAGAAGAAAACACCAACTCGGTGGCTAAAAATTGAAGCACATATATAAAAGGAGCTTTAGATATACCCCATTAGAATCTAAATCTCTATATAAGATTTCCTATTTACAGTCAATGGCTCATATAGCACACAGTAGCTGAATATTCTTAAATTGAAATGAATGGGCCATATAGTCCTCAAAATTCCAACTCCAGAAATAATCAGGACAGTCTGTAAGAGCTGTTAATAATGGACCATAACGAAAGGGTACTGTTAAGTTAATAATGTTTTCCTGAAATTTTGAAAGTTATTTGGGACAAGGAATATCTTCCTTAAAAACTGAAAGGTGATGGTGTGGGGAGGGAAACCAACTTGATTGTAAAAAATTCTTGTGATCATTTGACCATTCTATTCATATATTGATTGGAAAATATTTTATTCTCCAAATTTCAGTTTACCAGCACAGATAAATAAACTCTGTATCTCAAAAGTTTCTACGCGCTCTCTGTAATGCGGGATTATTAACGACCATGCAGCAGGCAGTACAAGTACAATCTGAGCGACATTTGACACTATAACCTCAAAATCTGATTAGAAGAGTAGTTCTGAATTAATCCACTCTTAAAATATTTTAAAAATTAGATTCTCAGTTTCCAGGCTGCGTTGTCTTCAGTATTACGGCCTTTGGGCGCCACCCAGTGGAGAAATGCATATAGTCGGCCAAGCTTTAAAATGGTAATTTTCCTTAAAGTCCAAGACTCATTATTTAAATATATAACCTCATGAGCATCTGGATGAAATCTCATAATGGGAGAACTCAGCTTTTTCATTTTCTTCTGCAGCCCAGGAAGCCAGTAGGACACCGTGCGAGCACCCCAGGGGAAACCCCTCAATGCACTTCTGCACGCAGCCATGTGGTTAAAATCAGTGGGCTCACCCAGTGCCCCTGTACAACAAGGGGTGTGTATATGAATAACATGCAAGCAATCACACTAGCTCTGGGCTTCACAGTCTCCCTTTGTATAGGGTGCTTTTTACACCTCATGGAAAAGATAAGTTGGACAAGGGCTAATATTTTGCTCCCCAGTTAAGACAGCGGGACTGCAGCTAAAGTAATGTCAGTTTCCAATTCAAATCCTTATTTGCAGTGCTTTAGACCTCTGCCGTAAACATTAACTTTATAGGAAAAAAATACATATTTAATTATATTGCATCTCAGGCCAGGAGACCATTCTTCTTATTGAATAAATGATCTTGGAAAAAAAAATTAGATTGAGCATCATAAAATTCTGCTTTTAGAGGAAGTGGAACAGACAGAAGGGATAAAGGAATTATTTTCTAAACTATGATGTATTTTCTTTCAAATGTCTTGTTAGAAAATAGCAGGAGTCAGAAGATGGGGTTGGACCAACCCCTCTATCAGACTTGATTCCCTGCCTGTAAGAGCATATCTAGTTAGATTATTATAATGCTACACAAGGATTTTACTCTGAAAATCAGCTCAAAGCAGCGTTCTCCAGTTCTATCCTCCTAATTGACACACACAAGTAATTCAGAAAATGTGTTTGAACAAACAAGCAAACGCCCCCCTCAGTCTGCCTGGTGTCACTCCTGCTCTCAAAGTCACGACTGAGGCCGATTGAGGTTTCCGTGGTAAGGCCTCTGCCCAAGCAATACCTGTTACCATGATTTAAAAAAAAAAGCACTTCAGTGTTCCTTGTGGTCAGAAAAGTTCCAGTTCTGCGTACTCAATTCATCTGGGGAAAAGACTTTTTTTTGTAAAGATGGAGAAAACTCAGCTGTCTGATCAAGGCCATAGTTCTCTTTTGCACAATTTGTAATTTGCTGTTTAAAATGGGGTGGGGGACCTCAGATTCCTAACTCTGGAGGTAAAAAAAGAAAAAGAAGAAAAAGCAAAAAAAGAAAACCCGTGATTTTAGTATTAGGCCAAAAAAATTGTGTGTTTCTGGCACGGAAACTGCTCTTTAACGAGTGAAAACTTTTTTTGCTAGATGGGAAAAGAAATAGAGCAGTTAGGTTTTTTTGATGGAAGGATTTAGAGAGAAAGCTTACTTTATATTCTGGGTGGATTTATTTCAACTTTTATTTGAAAAGAGAGAGAATATTTGTCATGTATTTAACTTGTTTTATAGTATTAGGGCCAGGCCACAAGCAGACAAAAATGATTACATTCTAAGAATCATGTCTAACTTGCTACCCAACCCCACGTCAACCTCAAGAATACCGAAGTACCCAACATAAACTTAAATTTCCTGATTTGTGAGGAAGGATGTTAGCCCTGGTGTCATCTTTATTTTTTCCTCATGTCCCACTGTATTTCCTCGCACCCACCAATGAGGCTTATAGAAGCTTTAAATTCTTTAAAATGTGTTTTGTATTTTCATATCATTTACTTTTCTCATCTTTCTAAGAACTGAAGAATCTAAATAATTTTACTTGGGATCATGATAATGAAGGCGATCCAGGAAGACTGATTTGAGACTTCAGATGTAGGGCAGGGAGTTAGGACACAATACTTATTATCATCTCCCTGAACCTCTGACGTTATCAGTCTGCGAGGGAAACTTAATCCTGAACATAAATTGCATTTCCTAAAAAAACATAATCTTGCCTTAAGACACCAACCTCCCTGATTACAGGGAATGTCTGTGTTTACACATTTCTACAGAGCATGCTGACTGTATTAGTGTCCTAGGAAACAAACTGTGCCGCTTGCTCCCAGACCTGCTGCAAGCTCTGAGGAGAGAAAGAAAAAGAAATTTTGAAATCAGACCCCCGATCTCGAACTCCTTTCAAATTCCTGAAGCACATTAGCTTTACTACTGCATGATGTGCACGGTAGTATTTCTTCTAATGAAATCTGACTAGAAGTTTAAATGAGTTTAATGCATGAAATGTATAAATAAAATGTGGCCTTGATTAAATTTAGACTTGATACATAACTTAAATGGGTAGCACAAGAACAGCTTTGGTATCATGTGTCCAGACTATTTTGGGCTTTGCAAAAGTAGTTTGGATTTTATCAGTTAGCGAGAGTGCTTTCTATCAGGAGCACAATATCTGTGCGAGCTGGAATATGCAAAAGCACTGTGGGGAAAACACAATGTAATTGGAAAGAGGGAAGAGTGAGAAAATAAAGTAAGATGTTAATAAAAGGAGATCACAGAATGGAATTCTGAAGCATTGATTTGCAAAGAGCAATTTACATAGGTAAAAGATTTGATTTGAAGTTTTTTCTGGATGTCTCTTTGTTTCATGACTTTGGGAAAACATCTTAATTTCATGGAGCTTCAGTCCTTGTCATTGGTACAAGCGGATCAGGATGTGTTATCTGCCTACCTCCTGATTTGTTGGAAGAATCAGAATGAGATAAACACAAAAGGTCTCTGTATCTAGTGCTTTACAAATCTAAGGCACTATCATTAAAAGAGGCTTTCTTAACTATAGAAATTTCCTATTCACATCTAAGAGTTACAAAACAAATATTCTTTCCTGCTAGCATATACTATATAAAGCCATTATATACAATGGTTACGGTTAAAGTTATTAGTAAAGGATAAATGGCTTTTTAAAAAAACTCTCAGGAAAACCTCAGCAACTATACAGGAAACTTTGTAAAGCAGTAGTAAAGTATTATGGGCTTTAAAGACAGACACCCTGGGCTTCAATCCTTCCTCTGCTACTTCCTAGCTATAAATAACATAGTATACAATTGGGCAAGTTACCATAACTTCATAAACCATTCCTTCATAACTCATAAGATGGAGAGCATAATTCCTGCTTAATGGTTTTGCTGTGACAAATAATATGATATATGTAAAAGTTTTAACTCTTATGCCTGGTATTTAATAATAAGTATTCAAAAAATGTCACCTTATTTTCATGTTATATATACCATATAAATACCATAACACACATTTCAAGGAGATCTCACCCGTAAATAAGTGGAAATTATTCATCTTCAAAAGAAGATCAAAGAATTACTCTTCATTAATATGTTAAATGAAAGACCAATACTGAAGTCTCCCAAACTGAAAATAAGGAAAAACAAAAAGATTATAAGTTATTGAAACATAAAGACAGAGGAGGGTAGAATGACAGAAAGTTCTCTTAAACCTCCTTAGCAGGAATATTTGATGATTCTAAGCTAAACCACAGCCAAACTCTGTTTTTTTCCTTTTTTAAAATATTGCACAATGCCACTCAGTTTCAGGCATTTAATAGAATGAAACCAGGTGAGTTTGAGCCAATTTTGCCTTTCATTTTTCAAGTTTGTTTATTACTTTACTTAAACCACAACATTCTGAGATCTCACAAGAAAATCTGTTTCTGTGAAATTTTCAGCCTGATTTCCAAACCAGAAGAGAGGTTCAAATAAACTTGGGCCCATTTCAAAAAAGCATCTGAGATTCTGGATGTTTACTTGAAGCAATCTGGACTCCTGACCTTTTGAGGTTCCCCCACCACCAATAAAGTGAGCCTACAATGAATTTACTGTGCTAAGATCTAGTGCTTCAGCGTCTGAATGGATAAAAATCCCATTGGTCTCAAGGAAAGCTGTTTCCGAACACACGCAGTGGAATAAAGCCTTAAGCAGATATATTGATACCCTCCTTTTAGGAAAATGTACCAACCAATCAGTGTCCTAGCTCAGAAAATCTGTAGATAGGTTATTTATTCAATATTCTTTAGGAGTTTAAAAAATATTCCTAGGTTGACACTATTAAGAGGGGCTCTTGTTAGAGTAGGCAAAGGGTTAGTATTTCCTGGAGCACTATAGAAAACTTCAGACCAAACTGCTCTCTACCATACAGAGCTGCCTTTAACATCAATGTGGGACTTTAGAAAGTATGCCAGTCCTTCCCAAGTTCCTGAACCTTTTCAAAAACCGAATTCTACCACTTTTGAAACGATGAACACTGAAAAATTGGATTTGAAACCACAGCATTAAATGCTTAAAATCTGATCCTTCTGTCAGGACCTGGGATAAATTAAACTGATGTACATTATTTTTAAAGAAAGGAAAAAAATATGGGAAGCGGATTTTGAAGCCTGAAGGCATAGAACAAAACAAGTTATGCAGGTGATACAAACCATCTTAGTTCATTCCTATAATGGCTTTCTACTTCCATATGGTGGCCCATACTGGAAATAATTCTTAGGAAAACACGTTTGTATGTGATAAATAAAACATTATTTTAGAGGTTTCTGTTTTTATTTTCAGAGTATGTTACTTTTTTTATTCAGTGTTCAGACTGCTGCTTAATTTTTCTTTTTTTTTTTTTTACTTTGGCATTTGAGTTTATTTTTACAAGGAATAGTAAGTAGAGAGCGCTGAGAATGTGTATAGATGATAAGGGTATAAGGTGAACAATTATCAAGTGTTTCCATCAAATGAATTCAGGGCAGCTAGATGATATGTATTAGGATTTAATCAAAGCTTCAAGAATTTAAACACAAAATGGGTTCAGTTTCACTTTAGCATATTTTAAACATGTTAGTTATCTTACTAATGTTGGTAGATTTTATTAATTTCTGACTCCCAAATAATAGCATTAGTCTAAAGATAAATACATTGTTAAGAGCAAAAGCCTCTACCTTATTAATTTTGGTTGTTGTGAATGGAAGGATTTGATTTTGTAATAGGAGCAAAACTGATTAAAAGCTTCCCAACTTAGAGAAATCTTTTTAAAAAGCATTTCCTGATAATGATTCAGGCAGTAATGATAAGGCCAGTTCAAACATCAGAAGAGATTGGGCTATAGATAACCATCACTGAAACATTTAAAAAATCTAACAATTTAAGCCTACTGCATGTATTTCTGCCAAAGAGCATGTCTTTTTTCTCTGACATAGATCATTCTGATAGAGAGTATAAGCTTGTTTTCAGATTCTGGACATTTGCAAGCAGGAATTAGAAGAAAAAAGATGTCTATCAATTTTCATTTTAGAAAAGATGCATATATACATATACAACAACATTATTACTAAAAGCAGCATAATTTGTCCATAAAGTTAACATCATATAAATGAACTTCCAGATTTAGTGTGGGTTTTCTTTAATCTTTTCATGAATTTCACTAAAAGCCTTGTTATGTTGTTTAGTAAAATAATTAAAACATGAATTGCCTATGTATTATAGACTTAAAAAATAATAAGACATTGTAGAATATGGACCTAAACATCCCCTGAAGGCTACAGAATATTTTGGACAGGATATACACAAACTGAAGTGGAAATATTAGATAGTAACTTGGAAAAACTGGATGAAATAGAATTCATGAAATATATAGATAATCTGAGACAATGAAATCTTCAAAACTTAACTGAGTACTTTATTAACTTTTTCACACAGACCTTTTTATATTTTCTCAAAAATACTCCTGCAACAAGACCCAAATATCAGAGGTGAAACAAATGAATGCTTACTGTCATACTAAAAACCAGTTTAGGCTGTGAGGCTGCCACACCTATGTAACTTCTCCTTTCAGTTTGCATTCCAAACTGTTGCATTTGATTTTATAGCATCAAAAGTGAGCAGAAAACATACTCTTGTATCAATTAACACAACATACAACCCTTTTATACTTCTGATCTTAAACAGTGTCTGTGAACTGAAGCAAAAAGTAAGACAGATTTCTGTGATTTTGACCTCTGTATGCAATCACCAATTAGTTCTAATCATTCAAGATATATCCTCAGTTTTATGATTTGGAGCATAAAGCATTAAAGTGTTGTTTTTTCACGTCACTTCATTTAGTTGGGTCTGAAATTCAGGAAAAAGCTAATGAATGCTGCAAATCTGAAGGTTGTAAACACTAGTGTTAAGACCAGATAGTTCCTAGTAGAGGATATTTCGCAGGATTTTTTTTTTTTTTGAGTCAGCTGGACTCTCCACTCTCATATAAATTGAACCTCGGTTCAAAGGGCATGCTCCTTTAAGAAGCAACTTATTTATCTGTATACTCTTCCTCCCTCCCACAAGTGACGGACAGGGGCTTTTAATTAACCTTTGTTAATTTATTTACTTTTTGCTAATTTATTGTTGTTATTTAATTTTGCTATATATTGAGTACCTTGAAATTCTTTAAAAATAAGCACGATAGGGCTTCCCTGGTGGCGCAGTGGTTGAGGGTCCGCCTGCCGATGCAGGGGATGCGGGTTCGTGCCCCGGTCCGGGAGGATCCCACATGCCGACCGCAAACCACAAAAAAAAAAAAAAAAAAAAAAAATAAGCACGATAAAATACAAACAAACAGATTCTCAAAATTTTTGTCACATATGATATCCAAGTGCACTTTACATACCATGGGACTCCCTTGATAAGACGTGATTAATACCCACCTGTTATTGTCCATTGCCTGTCAGAGTTTACTGGTTATTTGCTATATGAGAGGATATGTTTCAGTGTATTATATCCAAAATCATGTGGTAAGTTTCCATTTTTAAATAGCTTACACTGAAGAATGGCATACCAATGACTTTCTTAATACATTTTTTCCCACAAAAATAATTCTCAAAAATTTATTTCTGTGGAAGCATTTAAACTATTTAGTCTTCATCTGAAAGTTTTTCCTCCATTGAATTTATTGTGAAAAAAGAGGCAGGTAAGTCAACACAACTGAATACTTTGGTCTAACACACAGAAATCTATACTGTGAATTCCCAAAGGGCTGCTTCATACTCCAGTAATACCTCACACAGTGGGTGTTGTTAACTAACTGTTAGCTGAGGGAAGAACTATTTTTGTACTGTTATAATTTTTATCCAAAAGGGACTTAAAGTACTTTTGAAATTAAGCACTACCATTAAGTTGAAATAGAGCCACCTGGAGTGACTGCATGGGCTGTCAATCACTGCATGGCCACTACACAGTTGATGGGAAAACAGCATATTTTTGGCAACTATGGTAAAACGCTTTTCATACCAAAAATACAGTGGTGTCTTTGATCTCTTAGAGCAAAGGCAAGACTGGTTGACTTTTTCCTCAAGGATTCATCCAAAAATCTACAAGACCAAATATATTACTCATACAAAACTCTTGCTGGAGTTGACCACATGACATAGAAAAGAGACTTTTTCAGAAACATTCAATAGGGAATTTTCCTTTGGTGCTAAAATTTGAAAAATTCCAGAGAAATTTTTTTTAATGGAATATAATCCTCACCAAAATTTATGTTCATCTGGTTTCCCAAATGCTACCTTCCAGCTGAAACCTTGTTATTTTGCTAATCGTTCTCATTTAATTCTTTTATATACTTTTTTGTTTTGTGTGTGTGTCTGTGTGTGGTGTATTGCTAAGAAGTTAGGAATTCCTGAGAAGAATGTACTTTTAGAAGCCAGGTGTTAATTTGTCGATTCTTCACTGAGAATTAAATAAAAGGATTAAGGTCTTTCTAAGTAACTGTCATCTTTTTAAATATGACTTTAATTCTTCTTTTAATTCCCAGTCTCTAATGAGAAACACAGTAATTCACTCATTTGTAATTCTCTCAATTACTATAATAAAGGTTGTACACAAAATGGACACTGGAAAATTATTATAGGCAGCTAAAATATTTCATGAGCTTGGCCTTTGTTCAGCTTGACTTTGGATCCCAAACAGGGGATAAAAGTGAAATAAAATTTCGAAAGCACATAGTATGTGCCTGGAACTCTGCCAGAAACTTCACTTGTCCCTCTCATTTAATCACCACAACAATCCTGTGGGTGTAATGGTAGACTGCAGGATTGTTCCCAATCATTCACTGCCCTTCCCTGTGAGACAATGATACTTTCCTGCTCCACTCACAGGAGGCTTGGGTGTGTGACTTCCTCTGGGACATTTAAAGGTCACTGAGAGTGATGCACAAACCATTCAAGCAGACACTTCTAGAGCCATCCCGTGGTTTCCTGCATCTCTTTTTCCTCTGCCATGAGACAAACACAAGCCAGAAGGGGCGATTTCTTCTGCCAGTAGAAAGAAAACAAGGAGCAGAGCTGTATCTGACCTGAAAAGTATCTGCAATGCAAGCAAGAAATGGACCTTTGCTGTTGTGAGCCATTCAGAGTTTGACAATGTCTGTTACCACAGTGTAACTGAACAGAATGCAGGTAAGTGACGTGAATATTCATTTTGCTGAGGGATGTGTTAAGGATCAGTAGAATTAAGTACACTACCCAAAGTAACACAGATAGTAAACTAAACCGTGAGGAAATGAATTCAGAGTTGGCTGGCTCTATATCCCATGTTCTACCTTACAGTATTTTAGTAGGTCAAAATGCATGCCAATTCATTATCCAGGCAATTCCTAATTCAACTAGATATCTGAACAGAATTGTCTGTTATCCAACTGATTTGTACAGCTCTCCCTGTGTAGGCCCTTACCAATGCTAGACTACCAGTTTGAAAAACTCCTTCATTCTCTTTCATTTGCTTTTCTATTTTCTGTCATTTATCATCTGCTTATAGTTCTTCCAAGATTAATATACATTAATTTTCAATACTTTCAGCATTCAAATCTCAATTCTGTAACTGGGTTCAATCCCTAGTCAGCCACATATTAGCTATTTTGCTGTGAATAAGTTAATCTGTGAGCCGCAATTCTTTGTATATACGATGGGATACCATTACCTTTTTACAGGCTTTCTGTGAGAAAATCTGTGAAAAATGTAGTCATAGCAGGCACATAACAAACACTAAAATCTTGTTTTCTAGTATCCTTTCTCTCCTTCTGGTGAGGGAACATATGTCTAGAAGAGATGGCAAGGAGTCATCCACAGCTGGACCCTAAAAATGTTCAAATAGCATTTTTGAAACCAACCTAGCAAATAAAATATTTGCTTGACCTTAATTTTTCTCAGTTTATACCTTTTAATCTTTAGTGAGCTCCAAAGAGACAAACTTTTAAAATTTTGTTTTGTTTTTCTAATGGGCTTTTTCTAGACTGTTTTATAACAGCAGTAAGTTTAGAAATATTTTTTGTTTGTTTCTATCAAATCAAAAAATATTGGATCTTCTATATTAGAAGATATCATTGGGCATTATTATGTCTTTAGACCAGTACATCCTATAGCATAAAGGGCAAAATACTACAAAGTTTTTACCTACAGCCTTTTTAAAATCTAATTATCAGTTAGAATTTAGAAGGTAATTTGTGTGAGCATTTTCAGCACTCTTGAAGAATAACTTCAGGGTAACAGATCCATCCTTTATTTAATGTTAAACTGTTTATCTTGACATTAAATTTTGGCATCAGTCACTACATCCTGGTTCACTTCAACAAACTTCTAATTTTATGAGAACCATTAAAAGAAAGGGTAGTAGACTTCTGGTTCAAAACCTGGATTGAAATTAGGATTCCACCAATTCCTAGAACAACCTTGAGTCTTGATTTTCCTTTCTGTTAAATGGATAAAATAATCTATCTTTAATAATATGTACTTTCGAGTTTCAAAGGAGAAAGCATTAGGAAATCATAAGTTGTAAGAGTAATATTAAAATATTGGGAATTTTTCCTGTTGCACCTAAGTTAATTAAAAACAGCCTTTTTTCCCAATGCCCTGTTTCATCTCAGCAGTTCAGCAAACCTCAGTATTCTAAAATATATGTGCAAACACTAATGAAAAATGTATTTATATATATATTTATATATGCATATAGGATGTGTTAATTCGCAAGAAAGTGAATTGTTTTCTGCATTTACTTAAATCGTGTTATTAATAGACTGATACAGGAATTATTTAATGATTTCTTACATGGGAATAACTTACATGGAAAGATAAGAAAAGCTTTGTATAAGTTAAGGGTATTTTAAGATATAATTGAGTAAGGCAATTGCATATTACAACTTTCAGTTGTAAATCTCACAAAAAAAACCCAGCTTTCCTGACCCTTTACCTTGTAGTACAATTTTACCTTTTTATTCTAAGATGTACATATTATGTTCAATTTCCTTTTCCATCCTCTATCAAATTTAGTGTCCAGGTTATTTTCATTTCTGTAACTCAGCACTATTCATCAGATATTATTAGTGCTAGTATTTTCTGCTCAAACAAATGTGAAACAAATTTAAAACCAAAGGAGCTGATCTTGAAGTAATCCTAGAAGAAAACATGGTTTTCAAATTCTCCACAGCCTGCACAATAAATTAGACTGAGGACAGAGAGACTTTTTACAGAGAAACTCAACAACATATGTAGAAAACTTACATTTTCGCCTGGGTGCTCATGTTTCTAGGTTGTTTTTCCTCTAAAGCTAATAAATTGATACTTATTTGATCTGAGCACTTTGAAAAAATGGTAAATAACTAGATACTAAATGCCTACTTTATATATTACCAGCTACTGTTAGCTCATTTCTGCATCATCCTTCTCACGTACCTGTATTAATGCTTAATCAACATCCTCTTTGGTGGTCATTTTTCTTAATGATTTAACTTAAGTGGTTTCAAGTATAAACTCACCAGCAAAAAAAGAAATTGTACTTTTTTTTAGTATTTGTTAGAGTCTACCAGGTTGGAATTCACCCTTTAATTATCATAGAACCTTGCCTTGTGGTTGTTCAAAATGAAAGCAGCAGAGTTCCCAATCTTGGCTCACCATGCTATCTGTCCATAGTCTTTGAAAGATGGCATATTTTCAAATATCCCAGACTGGCTCAAAATGCTGTCATATGTCACATCGGATTACCTTAGCCAGCTTGTGTTATGTTACATCAAGGATGTGACTAACATCAACCACATGTAATGCAGCAGAGCAGTGCTATCCGCCAGATAAATTTCAAAATGGCACGGTTTTTAGAAACCAGGATTTAGAAATTTCTGGTCATTAAGGGGGGAAAAAAGAGATCTTTAAATTATTTTAAAAGAGATTTCCTTTTTTTTTTTCATTCTCACTTTCAAAGGAGTTGGCATTGTAGGCAAATTACAACTTGCCCAACTGGGTATTCCATATCAAAGTTAAGCAGCAAAGAAAATCAAAAGTTTCTATCAAGAGCATTCTATAGTACAAATAATCAAGTGCAAGTTAAATGCAAGTACTTTAGGAAACACTATTCAACTGAATATTTGTAAATGAAGAAAATGACTTTAATGAAAAAAAGAAAAACAAATGTTGTACAATTTAACTGTATTTCAGGCTCTACTAGTTTCATTTTGTAAAATGATTATACATTTGCATATTTTTCAAGGAATGAAAGGGATACTTACCAACAAAATGATTGGAACAAATATTTCTAACACGCATAATCTAAATTTATGCAGATAATAAAAACTATATATTGAAAATACTGTTAATAGTACCATGTAACTAATAATGTTACTCTGTAGGACTCAACAAAGTCCTGAGATTCTACCAACCCTCAAGGATACCAAGACTCTCTGTGGAGCTGTTAGAATTCATTGTCATTAAACTCAAATGAGCAAGATTCTGCTCTGATCAATGTCCACGTTAACTCTGGAGACACAATCTAAACCTGCTTTTTCTGAAAATGGCATCAGCAAAAACATTGTCACTCTGTTAAGCTAGTCACAGATATGCAGGATTAACTATATAAAGAGGCTATACCACTTTCAATTTAGAATTTACAGATATTTCATACGTTTTTAATTCTTTATTTCTGGTAAATCCCATCTTCAGCCATTTGGAAATTTCTAATCCTTCTGGCTTCATTTCTCCATCTACCTTGGATGCTACTTTGACTAGTCTTACAACTGCACATACAAATACATTGTGTTCCTGTTCTTATCTCCTCTTATATCCATGACAATTATTCCAACTAACGAAAATTGCCTGAGGCACGTAGTTTGGAACCAAATTACTGGTTTCAATAGGGCTATATGGTTTTCTTATTACTCTGTATTCTCTTATTAGTTACTATCATTTAAGCCAGTGTTTCTCAGTGGGCTGATTCCAACTCATGGAACATTTGCAAAATCTGGAGACACTGTTGGTTATTATGACTGGGGTGGGGGGGCACTACTGGCATCTGCTGGGTAGAGGCTAGGGATGATCTGAACATCTTGCAATGTACAGTACACCCTGCACAACAATTACTGGCCTAAATGTCAATTGTGCCAAGGTCAAGAAACTGATTTAAGCTTCATTTATACCACCTATATGACTATGCATTAATATTTTAACTACAAATAGCTCATTTGAATCATTAATCTATACACCCAGATGTCTATATAACCTCACCACTTGCATGTCCCAATGTCACTTAAACTCAATTTGTCACAAACTAATCTCAAGTTCTCTCCTATGCGTCCTCAACCTCGGTCCTAAGTGGCATTACCACCCACTACCTAGGATCACAAGCCAGACACCCAGAGTCACCTTCACAACTCTTTTACTCTTCCACATGCCCAAACCATTACTAAGTTTTTACCATTTCTACAGTCAATATTCTAAATGTACCAATTGCTCTCTATTCTAATGCCAAAAATCTTGTGTGAGCTATCAGCATTTCTTAACCTTCTTTAACAGCCTACTAACTGGACACACCACATCCACTCTTAGATTTTTCCAGTCCATTCACCAAAATTAATCCAGAGTGATTTGTTGAAAGCTCAGATATCATCACGTATCCCTACTTTCTAACACATGCATACTTCCAATATACAGATAAAGGTTCTTTCTGTTTTTCTCCCTGCTTGTCACCTCAGCCTCATTCCAAGCCACTGCTCTCCCCTCATTCGCAGCAAAGCAGCCTTCATAGCATCTTCCTTCACATTTTCCTTTATTTTAATAATCTCATGTTTTGATCTCATTTTATTAATTTCACAACACACATTATCTTTCAATAACTATTCTTCATATTTAGATTATTTTGGACTAATATTTGTAATGATGCTTAAACTTAACTCGGAATATTAGAACTTATCACCATCCCTTTTATCCAAAGTCGTCTTCATGCTTCATTTCAGCTTTTCAGGGTGTATCTTCATTTGTTTTTCTAAATGAAGAATGGATACTATATTTTCCACGTAACTACACATATAAACATGCCTTATACATTAGTCCAGTGATCAAATTCTTGACCACAACAGTTTTTACTCTCTTTTTCTTTTTCTTTTTTTTTTTTCCTGGTATTTAAGTACTGAGCCCAGACTTAATTTTTTTTATTTTCAATAGGTAACTTTTTTCCTGTTTCTCAGGCTTCTTTTAAGAATTATTAAATGTAATTATATGTAATTTAAAATATTTTTGTAATATATATCTAGTTGCATGTCTTTTCTAATACTAAAAATGATGACAGTAATGAGTATTATTATTAATTAAGCCCTTAGTATGAATCAAACACTGAGCTAAGTGCTTTACATAGTATTTAACCTTCACAATTACCATGTGAGCTGATCACTACTGTTATCCCCATTTTACAAATAGGAAAATTGAAACTTAGAGAGCTATGTAATATTCCCAAGGCTGTACAAATTGAGCTTAGGCAAGGCCATATGACTAGTTCTTACTAATGGAATGGTGATAACAGTGATTTGTCACTTTGGGGACAAGACCAAAATGGATATGTTTTCTCCATACTCTCTTTCACCAACTCATGAATTGGATGTTGATTTCTGAATGACTGTGGAAGCCATTGCTAAATATAGCAGAGCTTCCATCAACCTGAGTCCTTGACTGTGCTGAATGGAACAGAGGCCCTCCTCAATCCCAACCAAAAATACCCGCATTGAATTGTAAGGTGAAGCTAAGCTACTAAAATTTTAAATTTGTTTTTGTGTTTCTTTCTAAACATTTACCAATGCTGTCAAATATTAAAAGCTACACATTTAAACTCTTCTAAATAAATACTGTATTTAGTAAATGATATTTTAGTGTGTGTTAAAAGAAAATGTTCATGTAGAAAATTAATTCTGTTGGATTGACATTGGTAAAATATCTATTCTGAATGGTTTGCTTAGTGATAGTATAGAAATAACAACACAATGTCTCCAGCTATAAAAATTACAAATGCAAAATATTTTCAGTATTAACAACTATATTCGTAGCTAATTACCTAAATTTTTACCAAAATTTACTGAGGCGTTGATTGGTTAAAACACTTTTGTATACAGTACACCCTTTGCAATACTTAAAAGTATACTATGCTTTATAAAAACCTTTAAATGCTTAAACCTTCTGACCTCAATTTCAGTCCTGGTTATCTATCCAAAACAAATTATGCTAATCACATTAAAAAGTTATGCACAAAAATATTTCAGTTGTAAGATCGGTTCATGTAAAAATCAGGCACAACTGAACAGCTCCAAGGCAAGAATTTTTCATCTGAGGCTATGAATCAAGTAACTGATGGTCTCCACTTTCGCAACGAAGAAGCTGGGAACCAAAATTTGGGCTTGCTTCTGGCATGTGTGCAGGATTTTGTGGCACGTGTTTTATGTTCTAACTTACACCTGGCACATTCTCATTTCTAATCCTTATTTTACTTTCTCCCATTTTTGTTGCCTATTTTCAATTAATTTTACATAAGCCTATGGTTGTATCTTAGTAGGACCTAAAGCCCATTGTACTTATCATATTTCACGACTGTACTCAGCAATTAAGATATGAATCACTGAATATTCCTAATTACCCTAAGAAATATATATGATTGTGGTAGTATCTACATTGTACAAATAAGAAAACCAAGATAGGAAAGAGTAAAGTCATATGACCAATCTCACACAGCTAATAAGAAAGCAAGACTGCAAATCTAGGCAGCAAAGTTTTGGATTTAAAGCTCTCAAACTCTATGCTTGCATCTTAGTATGTCGCCTTAAACGCTTTTTGACACAAACTAAAATACAAATACATGGTCAATTAAATAAAAACATTTTGGAATGGAGAAAACTATTTTTACACAACAGAAAATAGCCACATTTTACAATAAAAATCCACACCAAAGGAAACAAAAGGAAAAGGCAGCCTACTGAATGGGAGAAAATATTTCAAATGATATATCTGAAAAGAGGTTAATATCCAAAATACATAAAGTATGCATATAATTCAACAGCAAAAAAAAATAAAAAGCAACACAAACAATCTGATTAAAAATGATCTGAATAGACATTTTTTCCAAAAAGACACACAGACATCATACGGGTACGTGAAAAGGTGCTCAACATCACTAATCAGGGAAATGCAAATCAAAACCACAATGAGATATCAACATACACCTGTTATAATGACTATTATCCAAAAGACAAGAAATATAAAGTGTTGGGGAGAATGTGGAAAGAAGGGAACCCTTGTACACCATTGGTGAGAATTTAAATTGGTGCAGCTGCTATGGAAAACAGTATGAAAGTTCCTCAAAAAATTAAAGTAGAACTACTATATTATCCAGCAATTCCAATTTTAGGTATTTATCCAAAGAAAAAACACTAATGAAAAGACATTTGCACCCCTGTGTTCATTGCAGCATTACTGACAATAACCAAGATCTTAACTGTCCATCAACAAGTGAATGGATAAAGAAGATGTGGCGTGTGTATACACACACACACACACACACACACACACACACACACTCACAGAGGAATATTATTCAACCATAAAAAAAGAATGAAGTCTTGCCATTTGTGACATGTATGAACCTTGAGGATATTATGCTAAGTGAAATGAGTAAGACAGAGAAAGACAAATACTGTAATGATCTCACTTATATGTGGAATCTAAAACAAACACACAAAAAACCAAGCTCATAGATACAGAAAACAAATTGGTGGTCGGGGAATGGGGAGAGTGGTGGGGAATGGGTGAAAGGGGTCAAAAGGTACAAATTTCCAGTTATAAAATAAATAAGTCATGGGCATGTAATTTACAGAATGGTAACTATGGTAAATAATACTGTACTGCATATTTGAACATTTCTGAGAGTAAAACATAAAAGCACATCACAAGAAAATAATTTATAACTATGTATGGTGATGGATGTTTACTAGGCTTAACTGTGGTGATCATTTTGTAACATATACAAATATCAAAACATTATGGTGTATACCTGAAACTAATATAATGTTATGTCAATTATATCTCAATTAAAAAAAAAATGAACTTGACTGACATATACCTGAAAAGTTCACGGGATGAATCCAAAGCTGTGACTGGATCCAGGTGTCTGACCAGAGTCACCAAGCATCTCTGTCTCTTGGGTCTGCTTTTTTCTCTGTTGGTTTCGTTCTCAGGCATGGTTCGCCAGCCTCAGAATGGCCAAAAATGGTGGCTGGAAACTCCAGGCTCCCTTGGCCCTTAGTCATCGCCATCTCAGCAAACAGGGACAGGTTTTCCCCTAGAGTGCGGAGGCGGGTGGGTGGGGAGAGCCCTGGGAAGAGCTCTCATTGGTCAATGTGGAATCATGTGTCATCCCTGGGCCAATCATTATATACCCTTATTGGCAGAGCCAGGGTCTGAAACCCACCCTTAAACCTGGAGTAAGGCATGGGGTTAGCCCCACTGAACAACAAGGACTGTTAACTGGGAAGGAGTGGGTTTTAAGGAAGAAAAAGGATGTGTGGAGAGGTTAAAACCACAGTTGTACATAGTTAACACCTCAAGCCTAACTAGCCTACTCCTGCTTCACATTTCTGGGGGAAAAAAAAGTAATAAAATAAAAATGAAATGAGAATCTCATTGGTTAATCCAACTGCCTATGGTGTCATATTTATTTTCTGCTAATATTTATTTACTTTTGTACAGACGTAAGAAACACACAAATTCGTAAGAACTTACTTTATGGGACTTGAAACGTCAGTTTTTCTTCGTCTTTAAATAGAGTGATATAAACCACCTGTTTTTAAACAGTATTTACATAAAAATCACTTGGGTTATCCTGTTAAAGAGCAGATTATGATTCAATAAGTCTGGGATTTGCTGCCTGAGATTCTGCATCTCTAACAAGTTCCCAGGTGATGCTGTTGTAGGTAGCAAGGCTTTAAACAAGTAAACTAGGCTTTGACTAAAATTGTGGCACTATTTACATTGATTACACTAATATAATACCTGAAAGAGTTAATGACACTTTCAAAAGTTTTGAGTTTGTGAGCTAAGAATATGTTAGGGAACAGGAGAATCTAGCCGTAAAGCACTTGATAGACACATTGAGAAACAGATAGGGGTGTTCGTTCATTGTGTACTTAGATTTCATTTATTTCTCCCAATCAATTATTTTAATCAAAGCTATGCCTTGACTTGCAAACTATGGTTCTTAGAATCCATGAACCCCTTTCCTGGGTGATGCATAAGACCTAGGAAGCTTGCATGAAGCATCTTTTCAGCAGACATGTTCAATTTATCTGTATAAAATGGAATAGTGGTTAATTTTTATTTATTTATATCTTTACTTTTAGTGGCAAAGGCAAGCCACAGACCCTGAACACAGATAGCCTGGATTCAAATCTCACCTCCACTGCTTAGTAGCTGTGATGCTTAGACAGGCTACTACACAGCCTCAATTTCCTCATCTGTAAAGTGGGAATAATATTAGTATCTACCTCAGATGTACTTTGTGAAGATTAAATGAGTTAATAAAAATAAAAGTGTTTCCAGTCTAGCACTTTATCACCACTATATGTTTTATTATTTGTCCCCTTGCAATTAAAAAATCATTTCAAGATGCTTGATACTAGCTGGTATTTAGGAAATCGTTGATTGGTATAGGCTCAGTTTAACAACTCACAGTAACATTGACTGAATCTAGAGAATTAGCTCTTATCTTTTGCCAATTATAAATTATAGCTGAGGTTAGGCTTAAACACTAGAAACTAACTAGTGTTCACAGCAGGGGAGAATAGTTAGCAAAATCTGCAATTAGGGTTTTGTTTACACTTCTACCAGGAGGGATGATTTGTTAGTTTAAAAGAGACCTTTCGTGTTGATTACAGGTATCAGCACATCCAAGTTTTGGCTGTGCTTGAATACCTGCTGTGAGATGCAAGACAAGAAAATCAAGCCTAATTGTTTTAATTCAAACATATCTTCATTCACAGTGGTGTTGATTGCTTTAACCCAGGCTGAGAGATTTATGTGGAACAAAACTTTAAAATCTGTTTTTAACAACGTGAATACTTTGACCTAAATCAATGAATTTTCTTGTTGCTTTCTTTGCTTCTAAAAAAACTCTTATCTTTAATAATTAAACACCAACAGATGTACTACATTCCTCTCATGTAAGTAAGGTATGAGCTTATTTTATCTTTGGAAGGGACTAGAATATATATGTGCTTATGGGTATGATCAGAATATTTTCAAAGAATTCAGGAATAAATAAATCAGACTCCGGTAGAAGTACATTTAAAAGTATTGCCAAAGATGGACTAAGAAATTGATGCCATCTTAGATTCCATCACATGTAGTCTTTAATCTTGGGTATGAGTATGGGGATGGATTTGAGGGGGAGATGGATACCTACCTTCATGAAAAAGGAAGCTAGATTGTGATACTTTCAGATGTTCTGATTTCTATGAAATCACCAAAAATTCATCATAGGACAATGAATATCCTTAAAGTGACCTTACAAATATATACACAATTATGTTCCCTTTATAATTTCATAATATGCTTAAGATGTTTAATACATTTGGAGTTTTTTGTCACTGGCTCCTCAGGATTTAACTCCAAATAACAAAATCACCCAAACATTCTGCACTTTATGACACTGATACAAGCTATTAGTTACTGCTACTATTTATTGAATGACTAGAAACAAAAAATATTAGATAAGTGAAAAAAAATGGAATAAAAGTAAAAAGTGCACCAAACCAATTATTTTTAACTTTCAAAAAATGTCTGTTTCATCAGCTTTAAAACTTCGGGACTCTTAGCTCATGCTATAATAAAATAAACAACCTAGGATTGTCTTCCCTGTCGAAGTTAATTTGAATCAGAACAGAGTATTTACCTTTTCTTCAGAGTTTGTGTGATTCAAGGTTAGTCTATTTTGGAAAGACTGAGTGAGGCAAACCTAATCCTTTTCTGAAGCTCATTAATTGGAAGCAGGACCGCACCACAATAGCCTTTCCTAAACTGAAGGGATAAATTAAGAATTTAAATGAGGTGAAAACTCTAAAACAAGATTCTCTCAGTGGCTTCTGTTTATACAGTTACACTCTAAATATAAAGCCGACACCATTCGCGTTAAATTTCACTAGTTAACTGATAAGCTAGAGAAGAGAGGACATTAGCACTCTAGGTAGTCTTGTCAGTCACTCCGAGAGAGCTCATAAATAATGTAGGAGGATTTCCACTTTTCTGGCAAAACGTTTTCTTTTTAAATCCATGGATAAATGGATAGTGGAGAGTAAAATAGATAAATACAAATACTTGGGTTCACTATTTCCTTTAATTACTCTTCAGTATTACTATCAGATCTTGAAGATTTTAAGTACTATTTAAGCTTCTCCAAGTGAATGAATATATACTGACATTTTGTACTGTTTCTACAAAGATCTGGAATGTATAACATTCCTCGTAATTGTGCAATTGACCACAATGTCACAATCTTGCACTCTTTCAGCCGTCTCCACAATGAAAACCAAATTGCAGATTAAAGCGAGTTGGATAATGAAATTCTTGCACTAGTATTTTAAGCCTTATCTAGATTTTTAAAGTTCCCACTTAACCATCAAATATTCTTTCATCAGTTATAACTAACGAGTAATTTGCTCAAAGTCATGAGTTAGTTAGAAAACGACTTCTTGGCATGTTTCAGCAATATAAAAGAATAATTCCAGTGCAAAGCTCTGTCCAACATCTATACTCAATATACATTTTGATACCTAAAAACACCAATATCCTGTATGCTAAAGCACCTTGAGAATAGCTCAGAAATACAGGAGGACAACCCAATGCTTTTGAGGAGGCCACATGGTACAGTAGAAGGAGATTTGGCCTTAGTCATGACACCTGGAATCTAATCCCTGCTCTGCTACTGGCCAGTTGGAGGTACACAAGCAAGAAACTGGGGCCATGTGGGCCCCGCTGCTTCATGTGCAAAATGATGGTAGTCGATGATCTCCTGTGTCCCTTCTGTCTTGACTCTATGAGACCATGATGTTTGAATGACTTAGGCATAAACAGAGAAGTCAGAGACATAGCCTACGGATCTGGAAGGCCCACCTGCCCTCCCTTTACATTTACTCTCAAAATTCCCAAAAGACTAGTCTGCACAAACTCTCTCCAAATCCACCTTCTCCCACCATCTTTCTGTCTCTTTCAGCTAGAGCAGAAGGTAGAGTCTATAAATTACATGTAATATTATGCAAGACTGTGGTACATGCTTACGTGTGTTTTAGGGAATGAGGGCCAAAGAGTATCATTCGATTTTCAAAGGAATTCATGACCTGAAAAAGAGTAAGAATCCCTACTCTAGTGTCTCTCCCTAGCCCATCTATATAATCTAGCCACTACATAATTCCATCTCCTCTGACAGTTTCAAATATTTCTCTTTGAAGAAGACTTTCATGTATTCAAATATTCATAGTATTTTAAATACTCGTAAAGTTTTGAAGTCAAAAAGAATTTGATTCAAATTTCAGCCCTACAACACACCAGATATAAAACTTTGGGATATATATGGAATCTAAAAAAAAAATGGTACGGATGAACCTAGTTGCAGGGCAGGAATAAAGATGCAGACATAGAGAATGGACTTGAGGACACGGGATGGGAGGGGGAAGCTGGGGCGAAGTGAGAGTAGCATCGACATATATACATGACCTAATGTAAAATAGTTGGCTGGTGGGAAGCAGCAGCATAGCACAGGGACATCTGCTCGGTGCTTTGCGATGACCTAGAGGGGTGGAATAGGGAGGGTGGGAGGGAGGCTCAAGAGGGAGGGGATATGGGGACATGTGTATGCATATGGCTGATTCGCTTTGCTGTGCAACAGAAACTAACACAATATTGTGAAGCAATTATACTCCAATAAAGATCTATTAAGAAAAAACTTTGGGACATTTATTTAAGTTACAAGGTATTTATTTTCAATATACAGATGATTCTTTATGATTCTTTGAAATATTGAATATTCATTAAAATATATTTGAGCACCTACTATGGGAGTGATGGAAATGAGAAGGTTAGTTTTGTTTGTTTTGTTTATATACAGAATGGTTAAGCAAAGATTCTTTGAACAAGTGACATTTAAGCAAAGATCTAGAGGTAGGCAAGGAGTGAACCTTAGAAATATAAGAGAGAAGAGCATTCAGGGCAGAAGAAACAGCAAGTGTAAAGGCGCTGAGAGTGAAGCCTGCTCAGTGAGTTCCAGGCATAGCTAGAAATGCAGCCCTGGTTAGAACAAGGGGTAGAGAAGTTAGAGGGGGTTAGAAAGGTCACTAGGCATTTTGGTAAGGATTCTGGCTTTTTTATTCTGAGGATTATTAGCAGAGGAGTGGCATGATATGACATATTTTAAAGGAACAACTCTGACAGGTATATGGATCACAGGCTAGAAGGGGGCAAAAGTGGGAAAAGACCATTTAGGGAATAATTGTATTAATCCAGTGAGGCATGATGTTGCTTTATACCAGGGTAGTAGCAGTACAGGTGATGACAAATAGATGAATTCTGTATATATTTTGAAGGTAGAGCTTACTGGATTTGTTATGGATTGGATGTGAAATATAAGAGAGGAAAATAAGTACAGAATGGCTCCTTTTTTGTTTTGTTTTATTTTTTGGCCTCAGTAAGTTTGGATGGAGTAGCCATTTCCTGCGATATGAAAGAGCAGAAGTAAATGTAGGTGAGAAAAGTGAAATCAAGACTTTGCCTTTGGTTAAGTTCAGTGTATCTATTAGGCATACAAAGTTCTGGGAAAGTCTAGCCCAGGACATTTATATACATGTCTTCAACATAAAGACTGTGCTCCAAGATAAGACTGGAGGCAAGACCACTTAGGGAATGAGAAGAGAAAAGGGGGTCAAAGTCTGAGCCTTGGAGTATTCTCCCTCATGTTTAGAGGTCAGAGATGTGAGTTAAAGCGAGGCAGACCCAAAAGTGTCCCGGTGAGATATTGTGAGAATTTACATAAGCTAACAGGCTTTTTTTTTTTTTAAACAATGCCTTGTATACCATAAGCCATCAATAAATAAAATGTCTTTCATTCGTTGTAACCTCTCTGGGTTTAGGCTTATTCTAAACTTTTTAGTATCAGTTGCCCAATGGCCATTTGTACCTGACTGTTGCACTAGCACCTCAAATTCGACATATGGAAAACTGAGTTTAATCCCTTTCCCTGTAAACCGATAATCCAATTGTGTGCTTGAGCTTGAGTATCAGTGTTCTCCAGACTAGGTAGAGCAAAATTAACTTCCAAAAAAGATTTTTCATATTTACTCTGTAGCTATGCTTAACTGCAGAGTTTCATAAACTTGCTTTCTGCGATTCTATAACACGTATCCAAACTTCTTAACAATGGCATGCAAGGCTCTCTGGGATTTGCACCAAACCTTTTCCAAACCCTCTCATATTCCCACTTGTTTTTGAGAATAGTCTGTTCCAGTCAACATCAATAAGTACCTTTTATCAAACCTACTCTGTGCACTGCGGCCAAGTCACCTCTGTTTAGATGATCTTTTTTCCCATCTGTTTGGCCCAATAATATTTAGACTGTGTGCTGCCACAAGAGCACAATTCCACCTTACTGGAAGCTTACCCATCCCTCAAGGGCGGAATCCAATGAGATGTTCTTCACAAGCTTTCCATTCTCCAGTCAGAAGGGACCTCACTGTCCTCTCAAAGTATTTGGCTCCTATGTTGCATATATCAATAGTATGTACCTAGCATGTCTTTAAAATAAGTTATGCATCTTTAAAATGATTTATGCATGACCTCATTTCCCTTCTAGATTTTAAACTTCTTGAGAGACCCTGAATCTCATCTACTGTTAAAGTAATTAAACAAAGAGGCCATTAGCCTGAGGTGGCTCTAAAGCCTTGGTACCCTCCTGAGCAAACCAAGACCTAAGCCAGAGCCAATTCCTGTAAATGCACTGCTACTGAAGAAAATGAATTTAAGAATAACCAAGCACAGACAGCCAACTAGGCCTTCCCAAATAAGGCAACCACTTAAGCTATAGCCAATCAAACAATTTCCTTGCTTTGCTCCTGTGTTTGCATGTAACAGGTCATCTAGAGGGTGCGTGACCCAGGGTTGACCTGGGAGCTGGATCCAGGCATGCGTTAGTGCTCCCCACCGCTCCCCTGTCCTTGGAACGCATGTTCTGCCCACCTTTGCCACAGTGGGAGCCATTTTCAAAGACTCAGCCTTGAGAGAGCAATGTGTTGTTGAGACGATCTGGACGCTACAGACTGAGCCATGTTAAGGACTCTGTATAAATTTGTAACTCTGTCAGGCGCCAGTGGAGCGGAGATCTACTCAGCTTGCAGCGCCCAAGACAAGCCTCCGATGTTAAGTTCCCTTGACTATTAAACCAGCCACTTACCAATCTGGAGTGGCTGCCTCTTTCTTCTATCTCCTTGCCCTCCTTGTACAGCGGTGCAGTTTCAGATTTCACAGGGGAAGCACCGAGGTTTCCCGCCAACACTGCCTCCTAAAAGCCTCTGCCGACTCCGTGGGAGGAGTTTGCGCCTAATCATTTGTGGTTTGCCGCCGCAGGCCGGATTCTAATCAGTGTTTGTTCAAGTAAACTTGAACATTTTAATGTACCTCAGTTTATCTTTTAACACTCCCACCACTTTCCTAAGTGTCTTTGTAAAAAAATAGCCTTTCCCAAGTGTTTTGTAAAAAACTGCCTCAATATTTGTTGAACTGTGTTCATTCTACACCAACAGCCTTATTTTACAAAATGAAGCGCTGATGCCCAACAAGGTTAGAATACCTACCCAGCAGCCACACAGTGACCTTGGTGGAATTATTAGACTTATGCTCAGTTCAATTTTTCTTGCTGGGACACCACAGTAAATATAGATGTTAAGTAATCATGTTTTATTAACAGAGAATATACAAATTTTTAATAGAGTAGAATAGTGTCTGACTTTACATATCCCAAATCAATAATTCTGTGAGTTCTTGAAAAAGGAAAATATGTATTGTCAAATTATGTCAATAAATATATATACTTACCCACTTATACCCTAAGAAAACCAGCAGCATCTACCTTGTAAATTCCCCGCAAAATATCTTTTCATCAGGATTTCACCTTCTAATTCTTTTCCTTTTAAAAAAGCTTTGAGTTATAATTGACTCTGAACATACAGCGCATATTCAAAATACACTGCCAGATTTTTACATATGTTTACAGACCTGAAACCATCACCAAAATCAAGATAGTGAATATACCCAACACCCTCAGAGGTTTCCTCAACGCTTCCTTCCTGTCCCTTTTCTCAACTCTCCAGTACTCACCCCATCCCTACCCCAGCAGCCATGAGGCTACTTTCTGTCACTGCAGAAGAGTTTGCATTTTGAGAGTCTGCATTTTAATAGCAAATTAAAATTGATGTATACAGCATGTACTTGTTTTTTGTCTGGCTGCTTTCACTTAGCATGATTACTTTGAGATTTATTCACATTACTGCATTTCTCCATAGTTCACTCTTATATTGCTGTAAGTAGTATTCCATTGTGTGGATATACCAGTTTGTTTATCCATTCACCTGTTGACAGAAATTTGGGTTGTTTCCAATTTGGGGGTATTAAAGCTGCAGTGAACATTCATGTACATGTTTTTGTATGGACATATGCTTGAGTAAACATCTAGGAATGGAATGGCCAGGTTGTTTGTAAATATATGTTTAATTATTTAAGAAATTGCCAAACTATTCTCCAAAGTTTTTGTACTATTTTCTATTCCTACCAGCAGTGTATGGAAGTTCCAGTTCTTTCACATCCTTGCCTTGACTGACTTGGTTTGATTAGTTTTTTAATTTTATCCATTCTAATAGGTGGTTCACCTTTGAGTTATAAAACACTTATGTGCCAGGCATTGGCAGCAAGGATACAAAGATTAATAACATATACCCCTTCTTTCACAGGTGCAGCAGCCGATGAGAAAATAAATAAACATAATTTTAGTATGTGGTAAATCCTTTCATATAGGTGTGTAGAAATTCTTTTAGGAACCTAGGGAAGAGTAGTCAAAGACAGGTTAGGAAAGACTTTTAGAGATACACTATTTGAAAGATACCTTGACATTACCCAGCTAGAAAAGAAGAAAAGAAGAAACAAAGACATAAAAGCATAAAAGATCATGGCATCTATAGACAGGAAAAGATGTGTGTGGAAATTGCACGGGTGGTGGGAACAGAGTTGGCAAGAAGGGTAAGGAGCAGATTTTAAAAGAATTTTTCTCACATGCTAAGGTGGTCAAGTATCTTGAGTTTGGGGATAGGCACCTCCAGATCTGTGCTTTTGAAAACATAAAACAAAGCTCCAAAGAATGGACTGGATGGAAAAGAGGCTGAGCAGAAAGACACTTAGGAGGCAAATCAAAAGAAAATGATGAGGGTCTACATTTATGTTTTACTTTCCAAATAAAGAAAAATTCAACATGGTATATTTTTGAGAAATATAAATATAATAAAAAGTTTTCCTCCCTCTCTCTCATAAAGACTCTGATTTCCCAAAGGACCATATACTCTTTATTATATGCTTACGATGGAATCCTCTGAGAAGGAAAGTTTTTGAATCTTTAACATCCATTTATTCTCTTAGAGATTTCAACTGCTATTTAGTCTTTTAATAAGAGAAAACCCACAAAACTCAAAACTCCTAGCACAAGGCTTTAGAGAGTTTACAGAGGGTTTTCATTAGATTACATACGTTTTACCATCCAGCACCACATTCTCTTTGGTAACTCCATTAAGTAGGAATAATTATTCTTACAGTATATTTGAGAGTTCCAAAGGGCAAAGCCACAGCATATGGTTTTGACTCTGATCACTCCTCTTAATAAAAAAAAAAAAGTTTAAGTTAAAGTGGTGTATGGTATAAATTTATAAGTAATATTACTGCCTGGGGTATATAAAAATTCTATCACTTATGACTAAAAATTGCAAAAAGGCCTTTTCCACAAATTTTATTTTTCCATAAGAATGAGCAGTAATTTCACAGTATAATAAAATGGCTACACGTATGTATTTCCAAATCCATCTTAATATGTCCCTTATACTAAAATGAGCTAAAACATATTTCAACTCTTCATTTACATGCATTCTGAAGTATGTCATAAATATAATCCTAAAAATGTTTCCCATACATTAAATAGGATATGTTGCCCTACAGCGATGATTACTAACCAGTTTTGGTATAGAAAAGAATAACTACTTGTGTCTTTTTACACGCAAAAAAACGGAACAAGGCTTCAGAAACAATTGTTTATATTTTACCTGTTTATTAATGTATTTAACCAACAAATGTTTACTAAGTTTCTACAATGTACAAGACTATTGTTAGCCAGGTAGACCCAGGCCCTAACTTCTTAATGCTTACATTCTTAATTTCATCTTTAAAGCACTCTCTGGTATTAAGGTTCTTAAATACCTCTCTGCTCCAGGGTTTCTCAAACTTGCACCATGGACAACCATCAAAATGTCTCCAGACATTACCAAGCATCCCCCTGGGGACAAAATAAACCCCCGTTGAGAATCATTGCTCTATTCAAACAAGAAGAGTAAGCTATGCTTTTTGCTTTAAATAATGCTTTTTGAAAAATATATTTAACTGAATTTGAATCTAATACTATTTCTAAATGATAACCAAAATGTGAGTAAAAAGTAAAATAAAATTCTATTGTTTTGATACTTTGTAAAATGTCAATGTTGTTTAATATCTTAGTATTTGTTGTTATGTAGTCCAAACAATTAGATGACTGAATATTCCATTTTTCATGTGGAAATATAGTAAGTTTTCTTTTGAAATACAATCTTTCACATAACTGTTTAAAAAAATACAACATTTATTTAATTTCTCTTCTAAAATCCCATAGTAGCTCAACAATTGTAAATCAAAGTATGTATTAAATATGGACTGCTCTATAATGCAAAGTGGATACACTGCAACATTAAAATAGTTTTATTAAATTTATTTGAATCAGGACAGACTGAGAGTAATTATATATAATAAAGATTTGTCAATTCTGATAGAATAATCAATCCATCTTTCCAAATTTGAATCCAGCTTTATACTGGTGGGAAAATATAGCTTTTGGGTTTTACATAACATGTTTCAAAATGCTCATAAAATTTTTTAAAGTGTTTCCGAAAACTGAATATAAGTTATTTAACTGAGTCTAAGTTACATAACTTTCCAGTAGCAAAAGTGGGAAATTAATAGAAAGGGAATTTCTTTTTAAATTTATTTATTTATTTTTGGCTGCGTGTGGGCTTTCTCTAGTTGCGGCGAGTGTGGGCTACTCTTTGTTGTGGTGCACGGGCTTCTCATTGCGGTGGCTTCTCTTGTTGCGGAGCACGAGCTCTCGGCGTGCGGGCTTCAGTAGTTGTGGCTCGCAGGCTCTAGAGCGCAGGCTCATTAGTTGTGGCGCACGGGCTTAGTTGCTTCCAGGCATGTGGGATCTTCCTGGACCGGGGCTTGAACCCGTGTCCCCTGCATTGGCAGGCAGATTCTTAACCACTGTGCCACCAGGGAAGCCCAAAAGGGAATTTTAAGAAAATAGAAATTACATTCTGCAATTCAAAATAGGGCATAATTTTTCATCCCCTTTTTTTCATCCTTTTAAAAGTTAATTACAATATAGATCTTTTTTATATAGGTGAAGTATGACATTTTTAATTTTATTTTAAGCTACCTAATGTGGTTATACTCTTCAACCTTTCTCTGTTTAAAGTGAAATCTATTTTGAAATCAGGCATTGTTTAATTCTTCCATTATGTGCTAATACAAAACAAAGTTAACCTCTTGGGCAACTCAGTTTTATAGATGGATTGACTGATAAACATTCCTTGTAGCTTCCCTGTGAGAATCAACCTCAAATTATTGATTCAGAAGCAATTTCTATTTACCTCAGTGGGCTAAGATTGTAATTAGAATCCAACCAGCCAAAAGGATAATTAGGTACCATAATTTACTCCCTTTGACTTAAAAGTGGTTCCTGGCATACTGCAACAAAGGAAATCCACAATGGATTTTCAAGAACTCTAACTTCAGGAATCAGTCGAAATCAGCCTTCATAGATAATTTATGTGCATCGTTCTTTTCTTATGATCCTATTACCTAATGTAGCCAAGGAGGGATGGGTGATAAAGGGGGAAATTGGTAAACAGGATCAGTTTGTTATCTGATTCATTCTGCTTTGGCAATTGTATAATTCTGTGGCTATCACTTACTCTAAAATAGGGAGATAATGATGACCATGGCAGTGTTATGGCACCACACTGTATTCACAAACTGGATGTGAAGCTGTTATCTATAGACTTTTACTGTTTGAAAAGGCACTAACACAATTACGTTATTAAGCATGCAGTATCCCTTGTACATGTGAACAGGAACACAACTACATGTTATTAACCATCATTCTGTGTTCCTTCCTTTGCTAGTCTCTTGAAATAAGGTTCTGCTATTTCGTATTCATATTTCATTGCATATTTTGTAAGCATGAGGCTGTTAGCACTGGTTAGAATAGTAACTTTTACTTATTGATATTTCTGTCTGTACTTGCAAGCATACACGGGAGCATTCTTCTCTTTGATATTGACTCCTGCCAAGATCCCCAGTAACTGGCAAAAAAGAATAAATTTTCCGCTAAAAGGACAACTTAGAATAGTGAAAACAAACAGAAGCTTTTTTGTTAGAAAACCTGTGGTTCCCTACTCAGCAGCTGGTCAATTTATTGACTCCTTTGAGTCTTTATCATTTGTATAAGAGAACAATATCTTTTGCTTCATCTTTTTGTTAAGATAAATTGAATCTGCCCCAATTATTATAATATTATTATGGCTATTAGCAGTTCTTTTTATAGCTACTATTATTACCTATTATTCTAAGTTATGATTTGTTATTGAAGATGTATTTATTTCCATATATATTTACTCTATTATGATAGAGGAAGATTTCATGAAGGAGATATACCTTGTAGATACAGAAGATTGGGGAGTAGGGGGAAAAACAGCATCTCAGGGAGCAGAGGCAAGGTAATGCTCACAGCACACATGAAAGACAGATTTTAAAAAGACAAAACAGGAGAAGTTTATGAGAATTCCATTAGATACACAAACCCCTTTCCTATTCAAGGTTGCCTCACATAGTCTCCTCTACAGCAATAAGAGTGATTAGAAGTCAGCCTCAAGTGTTGCTCTCTTACAATCTGTTCAAGAGCAGACAGAGGGATCTTTTTAAAAACATAAATCAAATCATATTACTCCCCTCCTTAAAATCTTCTAATTGCTTTCCATCACAGCTAAAGAAACTCCAACCTCCTTGCCCTGCCAGTGAAGCTGTATGTGATCTAGCCCCACTGTTCTTTCCCATCTCTTCTCAACCCCTTCTGCTCCCTCACACTGGGCTCTAGCCATGGGTACCTTTACTTCAGTTCCTCAAACATCAAGCTTATCACCTCAGGGCCTCTGCATTCTCTGCTTGTACAGATTTTCTGTACAGATAGTCACATAACTGGTGCATGCAGTCATTTAGATCTCAGCTGAAAAGTCACCTCCACAGGGAGACATCATTTCCTAATGTTTTTCATTATTTTTAATGTACTTGTTTATAGTCCCTTTCACGTCGCTAGATGTGTAAGCTTCATGAGAATGGTTTCATGCCTGCCTTCTTTATTACTACATCTTCAGGACCTAGCATAATGCTTCATCATGATAGGTGCTCAATAAATACTTACTGTAGAAAGGAGTGAATGAATGAAAGTCAGGAGTGCATAGAGAGTTTTTGAAAACTGCATTCCTTTGTAGGGGGAGGGTACAATGTATGTTGTTGATTTACTTCATGGGTCTGGGACAATTTTTAAAACACAGCAAAGTATTTTACATTTCTATTATTTGTTTCTAATTTGTTTGACCTACAAAATGCAAAGAAGAAATACTAACAACAATCTTTTTGAGCCAATTATTTGTATTTTCCAGTTCTTGGAGCTTAACCAGCATTTTTAGATATCCACATCCAGAACATTTTGGTCTAGTTACAATGTACAGTATTTTGAAAATTACTGGTCAAATACTGAAGGCATAGATGCAAGGATAGGTAATATAATTAAAATAAACAACCAAAAAAAAAAAAATCTACAAATTGAGGACTGCTTTTTCTGTGGTAGAAAGCAACATCATAACTTATTACTTAAAGAGAAAGGTGTCTTATTACAAAATTATCTCACTTCCTTGTGACATTAACTGCAAAGAGCTTTACTTCAGCACATATTACAACACCCTCTAATTCACACATCCTGTTCAGTTTAATAGAAAAGGTTTGAAACTCCCTAATTATGAATGAGCGCTCTTTCTCAGATATCTCTTGTTTGATTATCTTAAATTGGGGTTACTGTAACGACTGAAAACATGACATGATAGGATTTTTGTTCTTACGGCCCAGGACTGTTTAACTGTATAGCTTTAACATATCATTTTACTGCTTTGAAACAAAAAGGACAAATGAAGCCATTTATAAACAAAAACAAAAAAAAAAACCCTAGAAGTTAACTTGTAGTAATAAAGTGAGGAAGAAACTTTTTGGATTATTCTGTCCTTTAGGCCCGTCTATCCTCACATCATCACATTTTCAGGAAGAAGCATTGGCTGAAAGCTGGCTCCAGCTAAATCCTTTTTATGCTGTTTCACTGAAGGACTGGAAAGTGACAATTCCTATCAAGCAGCTGGTTTTTTCTTCCCCTGCCAGACTCCAGGGCAATCATATTAAACTAAAAAAAACCACAACTCAATCGTTGGTCTTCCACTTAATTTTTCATACAAATTTAAGGTCAGACTGTGGCCTAGCAACCAGTGAGGTGCTTGTAACACAGAAAAGTTACATACCAGGCAGCTACTCTGAATATGGTTGCCACATTACTTGACAATTAAAGAGACTGCTTCTAAGATGGTAGTAGAGAAACAATTCAGTGCAATGGTGTATTTTGAAGGCTGTACTAATTCTTCTAAGAAGTTAGTCTTTATTTCCTACGGATTGTAAAGTTTTGCCAGTAAGCAGAGTTGAAAAGTTTGAATTCATTTTTGTAAAAGCATACATTCCTTTTTAAAACATTAATAACTGCAATCAAATAACCTATCCTAGATAATTATAGGTAAATTATAGATATTTAGTAAATAAAAAGATAGCAGAGGGAGAACTATGTATGTTCTTAAATCTGGAATTTCCATTTAAAAGCAAACTATTGTGTTGTTCCTATTACTTTTATTTGCTGGAGCACATGATTATTATTTTTAAGTAATTGAATAAAAATGGTCCTTATGTCGTACAACATTTTTCTTCAGGAAACGTTCAGTACTTGCTTACATTTCTGATAGAACCTTGAATACTTTGATTTTTTTGGAACTTGATAACTCTTGTTCCAATTACTCATCTGGAGGGAAATGCAAATATTAAACTACATTTGTTATGAGTCAGTCTTAAGTTGCTCTTAAGTCTTTTGGTTATAACATCTTCTATGAATTGACCATGTGATGCCTGATAGAGTCCTGAACTCTATGTTTTTCTGATGACTAGATTGGCCCTTCAGTAACATTTGCTCGTCATCAATATTCTATGAATGAGGTGGCGTTTCATTGGAAGAAACAGATTGAAAACTTGTGTCTCCTATTTTGTCACATCTGGGTGAAGCTCCCAATGCCATTGTTTTTACTTTCTTTTAATCTCACAAAGAAAAGTTAAAATTGAAGGACTGACCCTGTGTTCAAAGTTATTGTCAGAAACAGTGAAGTCATAGGCTTCTGTTTTTAATAATCCCTCACAAAACACAGAGCATCATTAATCATAAATGACTGCAGATTTCCTAGATCCTGGCATTGCTATGGGGCCTGAGCATTTTTAAGCGTCTTATAAATTTGAGCAGACAACAGCCTCATGACATTGCATAAAAATTCGACTGTGATGGAAAGATGAAACAATAGTTGAAAGCATTAAAATACTTAGAAACCGAAGATAGTTTTATTGCATTTCAATAAAATATAAGTCTAATTTTCAAGTACTTTCAGCTTTTATGTTTCCTAACATATCAATCAATCAACAACTATTTATTGAGTGAATACAATGCATTCAGCACCATTAAGCACTGTAGGGAATACAGAGACTTATGAGAAATTTATTCATTCATGAAACATTTTCAGCATCTGAGTGCAAGGCTCTATCCTGAGTGCTTTGGAAGTACTCTGTGCTGTGTGAACATAAGGAAGACATAATTCCTTTCTTCAAGAAACCTAACTTCAGTTAAGGAGGTAAAATTTTTACACATAAAATTTAGGAAGATTACAGGATAAGTGAAACATACTGAAGTTCAGACAAAGAAACTCTCTTTTTGCTCTTATTTTCGGGGAATATTTCCTGCTTGAGATGGAAATCATCTTGGGTCTTCAACTTGGGAGTCAGATAAGAAGAGAGAAATTGATGAATGCTGTGGTCTGAAGGTTCATGTCCCCCCCAAAAATCATGTGTTGAGATTTTAATCCCCAACGTGATAGTATTAGGAGGTGGGGCCACTCCTATTTTCTTCCCTATTATCTTTAGCTGCCTTTCTGCTGCGATGGCCAACCCCTGATTTTCTTAAAGGGCCAGAGAGTAAATATTTTAGGCTTGGGAGCCAACCATCTCTGTCAAAACTAGTCTCCATTTCAGTGTAACAGCAGTCATAGACAATACATAAAGGAACAAGCATGGCTGAGTTCTAATACAAAACCAGACAGCTGGTCCACAGCCTATATTTTGCTGTCCCCACAAAGGTGATTTCAATCTACCAAGTTCACATTCTTGCATGCACAGTTAATAGGAGATGCAAAGTAGTATTTCATTATAGAGTATTTCCATCATGCAGATACAATACATGCAAATAACCTCAAGAGCATAATGGTAAAATACAGTAAAATGATTAAGATGTGATGAGTTTTGAGTATTTATTACCTTTGTTTTTAATAAGACTTTTAATTATGTTTATATAATTTAATTTTTTTTTTTTTTTTTTTTTTTT
>NW_006796463.1:23783-44104 GCF_000442215.2 Lipotes vexillifer | reverse complement strand
GCGGGCCTCTCACTGTTGTGGCCTCTCCCGTTGCAGAGCACAGGCTCCTGACGCGCAGGCTCAGCAGCCATGGCTCACGGGCCTAGCCGCTCTGCGGCATGTGGGATCCTCCCGGACCGGGGCATGAACTCGCGTCCCCTGCATCGGCAGGCAGACCCTCAACCACTGCGCCACCAGGGAAACCCCTATATAATTTACTTTTTTAATGGCTGTGTTTGACAATTGGCTAACAAAATTGCTAAAAAGTTAACATTCACTCTTGGGAGCTGGCATAAGCTTTCTCTATTGGCTGTAAAACAGGTAGACTGCACTGTGGAAGGTCTTAAATGTCAAAGTCAAGAGATAAGGATGTAATTCACGAGGCAAGACAGAGTTTTTAGAAGAGTTTTGAAATTGTGAATCACATGATTATGGCTGTGCTTCATGAAGATTTATTTGGAAGCAGTGTTAAGAATGAATTAAACGGGACAAACTGAAGAGTAGGACTTTAGTTAGGAAGTTTTTAGAGTGGTTTAAAGAATATTATGATAAAGTAACTATAGTGGAGATGATAGGAACAAAAAGGAAGACACTAAGGTTACAAGACTACAGGGAAGTAGAACCAATACATCTTGACTATTGATTGGATGTGGAGGTGGAGTTAAAGATGACTTCAATTCCAAGATTTTCATCATATGTGATTGTAAATATGTTAATTGTGTTTATGAAATTAGGATAATCAAAGGTTTATGAGCGATTTACTTTAAGATCACTAAGGTTATATGCAGAAAAAATAAATTTATATAAAGGAAAACAATAGATTATTTTCTAGCACAATTGATGATCAAAAAGTTTTCATTACTGGTGCCCCATAATGAAGGAACTAACTGAAATAAATTTGAGCAAGTTACTTAACCTTTCTGGGCTACAATTTTCTCAAATTGTAAAATAAAAATTATAGTAGTATTGGACTTCCCTCGTGGCACAGTGGTTAGGAATCTGCCTGCCAATGCAGGGGACATGGGTTCAAGCCCTGGTCTGGGAAGATCCCACATACTGTGGAGCAGCTAGACCCGTGCACTACAACTATCGAGCCTGCACTCTAGAGCCCGCAAGCCACAACTACTGAGCCCATGTGACACAACTACTGAAGCCTGTTCACCTAAAGCCCATACTCCACAACAAGAGGCCACAGCAGTGAGAAGCCCATGCACTGCAAGGAAGAGTGGCCCCTGATTGCCACAACTAGAGAAGGCCCACGCCCAGCAACGAAGACCCAATGAAGCCAAAAAATAAATAATTTATTAAAAAAAATTATAGTAGTATTCCACTAATAATATCCCCAATAGGTTGTGAATTTTAAATGAGACCATTCAAATAAAGCCCTTAGAACAGTGCTTGGCACAAAATAAGTGGTAAATAAAATGTTATAAATAAATATTTTTTATTAGTAGAAGTAAATACAAATGGAGTGTTTAAGACATATACTGTCTTTGAAATTTTTGCAATTCATAATGTATCTCTTTCTGTTCACTTGGCTGGCTCTTATACTTCATCTCTCACCTTAAATTTCCTCCTCAGAGAAGAATCCTCTGACTACCCAATCAAAAGTAAGTCTGTTACTTTCTATCTCAGGACCTAATTTATTCCTTAATAGCATTTATCACAATTTTTAACTTTTATGTATTTGACTACTTTTTTAGTCTATCATTTCTAAGTGGCTGGACCTCCCTGAAGGAAGAACAACTATCCTCCTCACTGATCATATCTCTGGGGTATCTAGGTCTGGACAAAGCACAAACTGGAGAAGGCATGTAATGCAAGAACACAGGAGATCTTTGCAATAATATGCTGTGTAGTTTCAGTGATATGCAATAAGGATTTTAGAATAGAATGTTTTAAAATGCTCTCTATCAGACTTGGAAGCTGAAATCTTCTAAGTCTTATAGGTCATCACTTTCTATGGAATTCACAGATAACTATTCACCTATATTTTGTGATTAGCACTATACTTGGAATTGAGATGAATAAAAAATAATTATACATTGTTAAGAACTTATTGCTGGATCAGGAGATAGACTTACAGAAAACAAATTGAAAATAATAAAGACAGATAAAAATCACATGGGCAAATGAATGGCATTCATTCAACAGTTGTTGAGGTGAACTTAAGTGCCAAAACAATGAGAGCTGTGGGTCATCATCTGCACTCAGTGAATAAGTTGAAAGGTGAGGAATGGCAAATTCCCAGATGGCTTTAGTTTGGTTTGGCTCTGAAACACAAATACTGTACTCTTAAAGGGAAAATGATATTTCAGCATTTCTGTTCACACAGAAAAAAAAAAAAAAAATGAAGAATTGTAAATCTTTGAAAAGGAAGTTCATTTTCACCAAGCTTTTAGCTTAGTTTCAAATGGCAAAAATAAATCCACTTATGCTGATAAATACTTATGAATATTTCAATTTCCAACAAATGACAATAAATTTAGATTTTTTAAAGTTTTTCTCCCTAAAAAATTATTTAAATAGCTATTTCATAAGCAAGCTACTGAAATACAGTAGCCAGAGAACATAAATTTTGGCTCTCTCTCTCTCTTTTGAGCTGCCAAGTTCAATTTCATAAATTATCCAAGTTTCCTAAAGTGTATACTGAAAGATATTTCCTAAAAGTATGTATAGATTATTACAGTATATTAATAAATGTCTTGTTTCTTAATATATCAAGATGACACAATTCTCCATAAAGAATTATGCAGGTACATAAAATAATTTCACATGGTTATATATGTGAACTAGAATGAACTTAGATACATTTTTTAAATTTATAAATCTATTTTCAATAAAGAATAAATAATAACTTTTTCCACTACAGTGTACATGCTGATTTTATTTTTGCATGTATTTACAAGATTTACATAGTTTTAATTTATATCTTTAATTTTGTTGGTTTAACTAAACCATTCAAACATCAAATATAAAAAAACCTTTTTATTTATTAAATGTATACAAATAGGTTTTAACTGAAGGGATACATTTGAATGATTATTGATTTCATACATTAGTCAAAAATGTGTAATCTTTAATTTCATGATAACTGTACTAATATTGTCCGCTGAACTGTCATAAAAAAAAAGGCAACACATGATCAATAACTGTGCCCTGAAAGGGCACTCAATGTCAAAAGAATCTTTCATCACTTAAAGCCAAGGGTCTTGTTGGTGCTATCTCTGATGAGGACTGATATTTTTAAGATGATACTCCTCCATCTCTCTTCCAGCATCTGTAAATTTCCATTCATTAAGATGATTAACAAATATCCAAGAATTTCCTTATGGAGCAGGCCAAAATTGCTATCTGCTTTCTGTTCAAGACAGTGAGGTTGATGCCAAGAAAAGTACACAGAATTATTGAGGCAAGATTTTAGCTATTCAAACTGCAACATTTATTTGCTTTCTGTGTTTAAATGTATGCAAAAATAGAAGCCAACCATTTTCTAACTTTTATAAAACAGTCAAATCAGGTCAGAGAAAAGCTAAAAAGAGAATTTCCATACTCTGTATGTTCATTATATAAGCAGAACTGTGCTTGACTTTTTCTTCAAAACAACCAGTGAAATAAGAAAAAATTATACAGGGGCCATACATTTTAAAGTTACAGAATCCTGCAATACCTAGAGGGACAAGGATCCAGGATTGTAAATTTGGAAGCTATCCTGGCCCTTTTCTTGCCTTCCCAGCCCAGCAGCACCACTGCACCCCCCTGCCCCCCAAACACACACACACACACACACACACACACACACACACACACACACACACACAGAAATCATCTGCTCATAGTTATCCAGGTAAATCTATCTCTTTTAAATATAAATGTTTTATGGAAATTTTAAAAAATATAATGTTACAAAAAAAGTTAAAGTTACAAAACTACCATAAATATGTGAAAAACTCACTAGAATAAAATTCACTAGGAAAAAAAGCTGTCACAAAGCATTTAGAAATTATAACCCAACATTACAGCATGAACACCACCACCAACAACAAAAACACCTTAATGTAGCAATTTCTGATTCAGTGGAAGATGAGAAATATGAGAACTGAGTATATTGTAACAGGCTGCAGTAGGTGACAAACATATAACAGGAGAAAGAGGAAACCGGTAGAAGAAAGAAAACAGAAGTAAAATAGCAAAACACTTTCGGATATAAAGGCTTAAATTACAGAAACAAAAAGGAGAGTAGATACTAAAAAGACCATATATGCATGTATATGGCATCAACCTCATTGTCTTGAACAGAAAGCAGATAGCAACTTTGGCCTGCTCCACAAGAAAATTCTTTGATATATGTTAATCATCTTAATGAATGGAAATTTACAGATGCTGGAAGAGAGGTGGATGAATATCATCTTTAAAATATCAATCCTCATCAGAGATAGCACAAATAAGACCCATGGCTTTCAGAAATGTGATTCTTTTGACATTGAGTGCCCTTTCAGGGCACAGTTATTGATCATGTGTAGCCTTTGTTTATGACAGTCCAGTGGACATGAGAGTAAAGATTACGTTATTGTAACTAGAGGGACTAGCCCCACCTGAGAGTAAAATAGCAAACATAATATAAAGCTTTGATAATTTAAATAGTGTGGTATTATAGCATGAATAGTACAGAACAGAATTGAAAGTTGAAAAGTGATCCTATTTCACACACTGTATTTACTGTATAATGAAAACTGCATCTAGTGGAGATTGGTTCAAGATGGCGTAGTAGAAGGACATATGCTCACTCTCCCTTGCGAGAGCACCAAAATCATAACTAACTGCTGAATAATCATCAACAGGAAGACACTGGAACTCAGCAAAAAAGATACCCCACATCCAAAGGAAAGGAGAAGCCACAATGAGATGGTAGGAGGGGTGATATCACAATGAAATCAAATCCCATAACTGCTGGGTGGGTGATTCACAAACTGGAGAACACTTATACCACAGAAGTCCACCAACTGGAGTGAAGGTTCTGAGCCCCACATCAGGCTTCCCAACCTGGGGGTCTGGCAACGGGAGGAGGAATTCCTAGAGAATCAGACTTTGAAGGCTAGTGGGATTTTATTGCAGGACTTTGACAGGACTGGGGGAAACAGAGACTCCACTCTTGGAGGGCACACACAAAATAGTGTGTGCATTGGGTCCCAGGGGGAGGAGCAGTGACCCCATAGGAGACTGAACCAGACCTACCTGCTAGTGTTGGAGGGTCTCCTACAGAGGCGGGGGGTGGCTGTGGCTCACCACGGGGACAAGGACACTGACAGCAGAAGTTATGGGAAGTACTGCTTGGCATGAGCCCTCCCAGAGTTCACCATTAGCCCCACCAAAGAGCCAGGTAGTTTCCAGTGTTGGGTTGCCTCAGGCCAAACAACCAACAGGGAAGGGAACCCAGCCCCACCCATCAGCAGACAAGCAGATTAAAGTTTTACTGAGCTCTTCCCACCAGAGCAACACCCAGCCCTACCCATCACTAGTCCCCCCCAACAGGAAACTTGCACAAGCCTCTTAGATAGCCTCATCCACCAGAGGGCAGACAGCAGAAGCAAGAAGAACTACAATCCTGCAGCCTGTGGAACAAAAACCACATTCACAGAAAGATAGACAAGATGAAAAGGCAGAGGGCTATGTACCAGATGAAGGAACAAGATAAAACTCCAGAAAAACAACTAACTGAAGTGGAGATAGGCAACCTTCCAGAAAAAGAATTCACTGATAGTGAAGATGATCCAGGACCTTGGAAAAAGAATGGAGGCAAAGATCAAGAAGATGCAAGAAATGTTTAACAAAGACCTAGAAGAATTAAAGAAGAAACACCCAGAAGAATTAAAGAACAAACAAACAGAGATGAACAACACAATAAATGAAATGAAAAATACACTAGAAGGAACCAGTAGAATAACTGAGGCAGAAGAATGGATAAGTGACTGGAAGACAGAATGGTGGAATTCACTGCCATGGAAAAAAAAAAGAATGAAAAGAAATGAAGACAGCCGAAGAGACATCTGGGACAACATTAAACGCAACAACATTCATATTATAGGGGTCCTAGAAGGAGAAGAGAGAAAGGACAGGCTACAGTAGATGACAAACATACAACAGGAGAAAGAAGAAGAGATTACAGTCGAAAACTTCCCTAACATGGGAAAGGAAGTAGCCACCCAAGTTCAGGAAGTGCAGACAGTCCCACACAGGATAAACCAAGGGGAAACATGCCAAGACACATACTAATCAAATTGACAAAGATTAAAGGCAAAGAAAAATTATTGAAAGCAACAAGGGAAAAATGATAAATAACATACAAGGGAACTCCCATAAGGTTAACAACTGATTTCTCAGCAGAAAATCTATAAGCCAGAAGAGTGTGGCATGATATATTTAAAGTGATGAAAGGGAAGAACCTACAACTAAGATTACATAGCAAGGATCTCATTCAGATTCAATGGAGAAATCAAAAGCTTTACAGAGAAGCAAAAGCTAAGAGAATTCAGCACCACCAAACCTGCTCTACAACAAATGCCAAAGGAACTTCTCTAGGTAGGAAACACAAGAGAAGAAAAGGACCTACAAAAACAAACCCATAACAATTAAGAAAATGGTCATAGGGACATACATATCAATAATTACCTTAAACGTGAATGGATTAAATGCTCCAACCAAAAGACAAAGGCTCGCTGAATGGATACAAAGACAAAACCCATATATATGCTGTCTACAAGAGACCCACTTTAGACCTAGAGACACATACAGACTGAAAGTGAGGGGATGGAAAAAGATATTCCATGCAAATGGAAATCAAAAGAAAGCTGGAGTAGCAATACTCATGTCAGATAAAATAGACTTTAAAATAAAGAATGTTACAAGAGACAAGGAAGGACACTACATAATGATCAAGGGATCAATCCAAGAAGAAGCTTTAACAATTATAAATATATATGCACCCAACATAGGAGCACCTCAATACATAAGGCAACTGCTAACAGCTATAAAAGAGGAAATTGACAGTAACAGAATAATAGTGGGGGACTTTAACACCTCACTTACACCAATGGACAGATCATCCAAACAGAAAATTAATAAGGAAACACAAGCTTTAAATGACACAATAGACCAGATAGATTTAATTGATATTTATAGGATATTCCATCCAAAAACAGCAGATTACACTTTCTTCTCAAGTGTACACGGAACATTCTCCAGGATAGATCACACTTGGGTCACAAATCAAGCCACAGTAAATTTAAGAAAATTGAAATCATACCAAGCATCTTTTCTGACCACAACGCTATGAGATTAGAAATCAATTACAAGGAAAAAAAATGTAAAAAACACAAACACAAGAAGGTTAAACAATATGTTACTAAATAACCAAGAAATCATTGAAGAAATCAAAGAGGAAATCAAAAAATATCTAGAGACAAATTACAAGAAAAGCCCAATGAACCAAAACCCATGGGATGCAGTGAAAGCAGTTCTAAGATGGAAGTTTATAGCAATACAAGCCTACCTCAAGAAACAAGAAAAATTTCAAATAAACAATTTAACCTTACACCTAAAGGAACTACAGAAAGAAAAACAAACAAAACTCAGAGTTAGTAGAAGGAAAGAAATCATAAATATCAGAGCAGAAAGAAGTGAAATAGAAACAAAGAAAACGAGAGCAAATATCAACAAAACTAAAAGCTGGTTCTTTGAGAAGATAAACAAAATTGATAAACCATTAGCCATACTCATCAAGAAAAAGAGGGAGAGGACTCAAATCAATAAAATTAGAAATGAAAAGGGAGAAGTTACAACAGACACCCCAGAAATACAAAGCATCCTAAGAGACTACTACAAGCAACTCTATGCCAATAAAATGGACAATGTGGAAGAAATGGACAAATTCTTAGAAAGGTATTACCTTCCAAGACTGAACCAGGAAGAAATAGAAAATATGAACAGACCAATCACAAGTGATGAAATTGACACCATGATTAAAAATCCTCCAATAAACAAAAGTCCAGGACCAGATGGCTTCACAGGTGACTTCTATCAAACATTTAGAGAAGAGCTAACACCTATGCTTCTCAAACTCTTCCAAAAAACTCCAGAGGAAGGAATACTCCCAAACTCAGTCTAGGAGGCCTCCAGCACCCTGATACCAAAACCAGACAAAGGTACTACAAAAAAAGAAAATTACAGACCAATATTACTGATGAATATAGATGCAAAAATCCTCAACAAAATACTAGGAATATAGATGCAAAAATCCTCAACAAAATACTAGGAAATCCAACAACACATTAAAAGGATCATACACCATGATCACATGGGATTTATCCCAGGGATGCAAGGATTCTTCAATATATGCAAATCAATCAATGTGATACACCATATTTACAAATTGAAGAAGAAAAACCATATGATCATTTCATTAGATGCAGAAAAAGCTTTTGAAAAAATTCAACACCTATTTATGATAAAAACTCTCCAGAAAGTGGGCATAGAGGGAACCTACATCAACATAATAAAGGCCATATGCCAGAAACCCACAGCAAACATCATTCTCAATGGTGAAAAACTGAAAGCATTTCCTCTAAGATCAGGAAAAAGACAAGGATGTCCACTTTCACTACTATCATTCAACATAGTTTTCGAAGTCCTGGCCATGGCAATCAGAGAAGAAAAAGAAATAAAAGGAATACAAATTGGAAAAGAAGTAAAACTGGCACTGTTAGCAGGTGACATGATACTTTACATAGAGAATCCTAAAGATGTCACCAGAAAACTACTAGAGCTAAACAATGAATTTGGTAAAGTTGAAGGACACAAAATTAATGCACAGAAATCTCTTGCATTCCTACACACTAATGATGAAAAATCTGAAAGCGAAATTAAGGAAACACTCCCATTTACCATTGCAACAAAATGAATAAAATACCCAGGAATAAACCTACCTAGGGAGACAAAAGACCTGTATGCAGAAAACTATAAGACACTGATGAAAGATATTAAAGATGATACAAACAGATGGAGAGATATACCATGTTCTTGGATTGGGAAACTTAATATTGTGAAAATGATTATACTACCCAAAGCAATCTACAGAATCAATGTAATCCCTATCAAATTACCAATGGCATTTTTCACAGAACTAGAACAAAAAATTTCACAATTTGTATGGAAACACAAAAGACCCCAAATAGCCAAAGCAGTCTTGAGGGAAAAAAACAGAGCTGGAGGAATCAGACTCCCTGACTTCAGACTATACTACAGAGCTACAGTAATCAAGACAGGATGGTACTGGCACAAAAAGAGAATTATTGATCAATGGAACAGGATAGAAAGCCCAGAGATAAACCCACGCACCTATGGTCAACTAATGTATGACAAAGGAGGCAAGGATATACAGTGGAGAAAAGTCAGTCTCTTCAATAAGTGGTGCTGGGAAAACTGGACAGCTATATGTAAAAGAATGAAATTAGAACACTCCGTAACATCATACCCAAAAATAAGCTCAAAATGGATTAGAGACCTAAATGTAAGACTGGACACTTTAAAACTCTTAGAGGGGGCTTCACTGGTGGCACAGTGGTTGAGAATCTGCCTGCTAATGCAGGGAATATGGGTTTGAGCCCTGGTCTGGGAAGATCCCACATGGTGAGGAGCAACTAGGCCCGTGAGCCACAACTACTGAGCCTGCACGTCTGGAGCCTGTGCTCCGCAACAAGAGAGGCCACGATAGTGAGAAGCCCGCGCACCGTGATGAAGAGTGGCCCCCGCTTGCCACAGCTAGAAAAAGCCCTCACACAGAAATGAAGAACCAACACAGCCAAAAATATTTTTAAAAATTAAAAAAAAAAGAAGTTACAAATGTTCAAGTACAATTGGTGTCTTTAAAAAAAAATCGCTTAGAGGAAAACATAGGAAGAACACTCTTTGACATAAATCACAGCAAGATCTTTTTTGATCCACCTCCTAGAGTAATGGAAATAAAAACAAAATTAAACAAATGGGACCTAATGAAACTTAAAAGCTTTTGCAGAGCAAAGGAAACTACAAACAAGACGAAAAGACAACCCTCAGAATGGGAGAAAATATTTGTAAATGAATCAATGAACAAAGGATTAATCTCCAAAACATATAAACAGCTCATGCAGCTCAAGATTAAAAAAAGAAACAACCCAATCAAAAAATGGGCAGAGGACCTAAATAGACATTTCTCCAAAGAAGACATACAGATGGCCAAGAAGCATATGAAAAGCTGCTCAACATCACTAATCATTAGAGAAATGCAAATCAAAACTTCAATGAGGTATCACCTCTTACCAGTCAGAATGGCCATCATCAAAAAATCTACAAAGAGGGGCTTACCTGGTGGCACAGTGGTTGAGAGTCCGCCTGCCGATGAGGGGACACGGGTTCGTGCCCCGGTCTGGGAAGATCCCACATGCCTGCCGCGGAGTGGCTGGGCCTGTGAGCCATGGCCGCTGAGCCTGCGCGTCCGGAGTCTGCGCACCTGCTGTATAAAAAAATAAATAGAATAAAAGTCAAAAAAACCCTGCATCTTAAATCATGGACAAACATAAATTTTTAACTCATAGCATTCGGAGAACTGAGTAATCACCTGGAAGAAGATAAATGTTGATCAATACTACACACTGTATGTCAGAAAACGTTCCAAAGGAGATGTAATCCTCAGATGGGTGTAAAGTAAGGGTGAGAAATTCTGATGGGGTAGAGCAGAGGAGGTCTTATGATGCCTAGAGCCAAGGCTCAAAGACCTGGAGGCTGGATGCTGGGATCATCCAAAGGCTTCTTTACTCTCTTGCGTGAGGTTGTTGGTAACTGTTGTCTGGGGGTCTCAGTTCCTCAACATCGGCTTCTACGTGTGGTAATTTGGGCTTCCTCACAGCATAATGGCTGTCTCCTCTAGAGCCAGAATTCCAAAAAGAGTGATTCAAGTGGGATCTATGTCTTTTTTAACACCTAGCCTTGGAAGTCACCTAGTATCACTTCTGCCATACTCTACTGATTGAGGCAGTCAAAAGACCCATTGAGATTTAAAGGGAGGAAACAGATTCCACTTCTTGGGTGTAAGAACGTCACAGTTACCGTCATGAGCTAAACTGTGTTCCCCCACAAATTCACTAATCCCCACTACCTCAGAATATGACTGTATTTGGATATATGTCCTTTAAAGAGGCAATTAGGGTTAAATGAGGTCATTGGGGTGTGCCCTAAACCAGTATAAATGGTTTCCTTATAAGAAGAGATTAGATCAAAGACTATATGAAGACAAAGAAGACAGCCATCTACAAGTCAAGAAGAAAGGCCTTAGAAGAGATCAATCCTACCAACACCTTCATCTAGTACTTCTCGCCTCCAGAATTGTGAGACAATAAATTTCTGTTGTTTAAAAAAGCCTGTGGTACTTTGTTATAGCTGCCCTAGCAAGCTAATTCAGTTACATTGTAAGAACAGTGTGTGGGACGGAAGATTTTGTGATCATTTAGGAAAACACAATCCTCCAGACCAAAATTCAGAAACAACCGCAAAAAGAAAGAAAAAAGATTAAACATTTTTAACTACATAAATATCAAGACTATCAGAAGCAAAATTAAGAGATAAATGGCAAGCAGAATTGGAACTCATATCACACAAAGGGCTCATCTCATTAATACTATCTCATTAATAATAAATCTCAAAAAGAAAATAAACTAAGGATGTGAATTCATATTTCCTGGAAAAATTAATACAAATGATCCTTAAACATATTAAATAATGCTCCACACCTCAATTATGGTAAGAGAAAATATAAATTAAATTATCATTTTCCAAGTATAACTTTAACAAAATTCAAAGTTTGAAAACACATTCTGTTGTCAAGGCTACAGTGAAACAGACTGTGGGAGAGGAGAATGAGATTTCTATGAGGAGTGAGTTGGTAATTTCTAATAATTACAAATGTATTCACTCTTTGACCTACTAATCTTTGGAATTTATCCTATAGCTATACTGCCACATCTATGAAATGACACACATACAAGTTTATTCATTGTGGCATTTTTTTGTATCAGCATAAGTTTTAAAACAATATATTTATCCAAATTTACGGAACTGATGAAATAAGCCACTACATGTCCACTCAATGGAATATTATACAACTGTAAAGAAGAATAAAGAAGCCCTTTATATACTAATGTGGAAAGAAGTCCATGATATATTTTTTTTTTCTTTTTTTGTGGTACTCAGGCCTCTCACTGTTGTGGCCTCTCCCATTGCAGACCACAGGCTCTGGACACGCAGGCTCAGCAGCCACGGCTCACGGGCCCAGCTGCTCTGTGGCACGTGGGATCTTCCCAGACCAGGGCACGAACCCGTGTCCCCTGCATCGGCAGGCGGACTCTCAACCACTGTGCCACCAGGGAAGCCCCCATGATATATTTTTAAGTGAAAAAAATTAAGTATAGAACAGTGTAATATACTATTTTTTAAGAAAAAAGGATAAATAAAATATATTGCTGTGTTTTAATTGCCTTGTGTTTGATGAAAGAAGCACTGGAAGCATAGACAAGAATCTAAAAAATGTCTAATCATGAGAGTAATGGACAAGCACAGGATGGAAAAGAAAAATCTAAATGTAATGTTTCTGCATTATTCTGATATTTGAAACATATGGATTATTTATTCAAGAAATTAAACTAAATTTTAAGAAAAATGACAGAAAGCACCATAAGAATTTTCTACTCTAAATGCAGTGAAATTTAAGGATTTTGGAAGAAAAGTGTGTTCTGTGGGCAAAAAGTATAGAAAAGACTGGCTTAAACAAATTTAGGAATTCTTTACTTCCAGGTTTTTCAGAGAATTTTGTAAGCCAGTTATCACTGTTAGTAACCAATAGGTAGTTAATATTTGACAGCATTTGCCAAATGTATCCAAATTTACTTTCTTCTTTTTCTTTCTTTCTAAAAATACCTATTAATATCTTAAAAGAGCAAAGTTTGAGAAGTCCTATTCTATATATTAAAATGTCATGTTAATAAAATGTTCAACCAAGCAGCAACCTTGGAATACTAAATTTTTGTAGTTTTTTAACTTAAATTGAAGGTTAAATACTGTGATATTTTTCTACAGAATATCTGTTCTTTTAAAGAATAGGTAAGGAGGTGTCACAGAGGTACAGAGCAGGTACGATCCACTTTTGGTTAAGGTGATTAGAAAAAAATTATTGGTAGGAGTTGTGAATTGGCCCTTGAACTAGTGTAATGAATGAGCTAGTGTAATGAATGACTGTTTCAAAAATGTCATTCTAAGCAAAACTATAGGAACTCTAAGAAGCACAGTTCAAACTTAGCTAAGATGACACATTACACAGGAAAAAAGTGGATATCTTTCTGGGATCTTTATTAAGAAATCTGTCATTTTTTTTCTTTCTCTCCTTAAACCAGTACCATACCATCTGACTTACTGTAGATTCATACTAAGTTCTGACACTGGCTATGGCAAGCCCTTGTTTTCTGGTCTTCCTTAGAAGTTTCCTAGCTGATCTTAGGCATTTTATCAAATTCCATGGAATTTTTTTCAATTATTCAGCTGAGTAACTTTTAAACAAAGATTTATCTGGGACTTATATATTACTTTTTAAGGGCCTGTCTTTAGTAATAATATGCCATGCAGTATGGCATGGTGGAAAGAGTCATGGGCCTTTACACCTTCTATACATTCTTTTTTTTTTGCAGTACATGGGCTTCTCACTGCCGTGGCCTCTCCCATTATGGAGCACAGGCTCCAGACGCGCAGGCTCAGCGGCCATGGCTCACGGGCCCAGCCGCTCCGCGGCATGTGGGATCTTCCCGGACCGGGGCACGAACCTGTGTCCCCTGCATCGGCAGGCGGACTCCCAACCACTGCGCCACAAGGGAAGCCCCATTCTTTTTTTAAAAATTAATTAATTAATTTAGTTTTGGCTGCATTGGGTCTTCGTTGTTGCGCAATGGCTTTCTTTAGTTATGGTGAGCGGGGGCTACTCTTCATTGCAGTGCACGTGTTTCTCATTGAGGTGGCTTCTCTTGCTGCAGCGCACGGGCTCTAGGCACGTGGGCTTCAGTAGTTGTGGCACACGGGATCAGTAGTTGTGGCTTGGGGGCTCTAGAGTGCAGGCTCAGTAGTTGTGGCGCGTGGGCTTATTTGCTCCGTGGCATGTGGGATCTTCCCGGACCAGGGCTTGAACCCGTGTCCCCTGCATCGGCAGGCAGATTCTTAACCACTGCGCCACCAGGGAAGCCCCCTCTATACTTTCTACACAAGTGAAACTGGGTGAAAGGTTCTTTAAAATCTCTCAATCTCTGATTTTTCGTTTATAAAATATACACAGTAGTACTTATCCCATAAAGTTTCTTTGTGGATTAAAAGGTATATAAACAGTAAATTTATATACCTAAACGGAAGCCTTGGTTATTTTTTTATATATCCAATATGTTAAAAGCATTGTGGAAAGATAAGACAAAGACATATCCAAGGCAATTTCTCAATTTGGAAGCATATAATTTAGTAAAGAATCAAAGCATAGATAAGGAAAAACTTAAATTCAAATATAGACATTGAATGATAATAAAAATTTAAATGATTTCAGAAAATATAGTAATTATTTCCCATTTGAGTAATATACAAAATAAGTATTATATTCTCAAATTAGTATTTATAATTAAGGTAGTTATGCATAAATCCTTATTCATTTAGAAATAAATGTCCTTGCCATTTAAAACCATGGAAAATTGACTCTTCAATCTCAGGCAGTAATTCACCACCAAAGAAAAATATACAATTCTGCTTTCAGAAAGCCCTAATTAATTGTCAAGCCCAATCAAACCCATCATTAAGTCAATTTTCAGAATTGTTGCTCTGAGTATAATTTTATGGTCATGTCTAAATTTGAAGTAAAATAAATTATTATTGAATAAACTGATTTTTTCCCAGAATGATTTGGATTTGATGCTTGTACTGATTGAATTAATGAGTCCTTTGGCACAGCCAGAATGTATCCAAAGAATAAGCTCAGAAGAAATTATTATTCTTTAATCCCTGTTTTTTCAAAATAGCTAGTCATAACTGCAAAGTTTACACCACTTCCGTTTTTTTCAAAAGAGTAACAGTCGATTGGATGCTGACTAACCAGAATAAAATGTGGACTGTAGGCTTTAACTTACCTCATCTAATGGGAGAGCCCATTGTGTTGTCCTGGGCACCCTGGCAAAGAGGGAGGTGTCATATATTTGTCACCTAGTGACAGCCTCAACAGTCCTGAAGTTCTTGAATTCCCTAGCAGGGTTAGTTATAGAGGGCCTATCATAGATTCTTAATTCTCTAAGAAAACATTTAAAAGTGGTTTCTAATTGGCCTCATTCAAGGGTAAAAGATTAGCCAGAGGAAGTCTATTTAGACAGAAAGATGTTAAATTAAACCTAGAAACTTCCTGCAATAATCTGTGTAAAACTCTTCTAAATGGAGTATGGAGTTTAAACCCAACAGACATTATTTTAGATATTCAAGCTCACTCCTGCTCATGAAACTTTTATTTATTATATGTTTTAAATACACAAAGAGTAATAGCAACATTTACTTTTTTTTTCTCTTTCTCGTCTGTTCAGGACTCTATTTAGTAAATATAATAATACAATGACTGAAATTTTAGGCTTTGTATTACATCATAGTTCTAAATAAATGAACATTCATTCATTATTTGGTTTAACAAAGATTTACATTTTAGTTCTATGCCAAGCACTGAAAATAGAAAGATCTATAAGATATTCTTGTTCCTCTTACTAATATTGGTCAAGTAGAGAAACACACAAACAGTATGAATAGAATATAGAGTAGATTAAAAATAAGCCTGTAGGTATAGCAGAGGGAATTCTTCTCAATACTCTGTAATGACCTATATGGGAGAAGAATCTGAAAAAGAGTGGGTATATGTATACGTATAAATGACTCATTTTTCTGTACAACAGAAACTCAACTATACTCCAATAAAAATTAAAAAAAGAAAAGATAAGCCTGTAGGTTCACTCAAGTGGCAGAGCAAAGTATAAATTAAGACAGGGATTGACTGATGCAAGAAAACATTGAGGAGTCTTTAGCTCAATAGTCCATGGTAGAGATTACAAAGTCCCAGAAGGCAATAGCAGTGAATCAGGAGTTACCACCTGAAAGTAACGATAATGGTGATAATAATGACAATAAAAGCCAACACTGAGTGTGCACTCTTTGCCAGGTAACATTCTAAGAACTTTATACATAGCACATTTAGTGCTCAGAACAACCCCAAGGTGTTCATTCAATTTTTATCTCCATTTTACAAATGCAGAAACTAAGGCACTGAGCAGTCAAGTATCTTCCCCAAGTCACAACAATAGTAAGTAGAGGCCCTGTCGAGCTGGAATTCAAACTCAAACAAGGACTCTAGAGTCTACTTTTATAACTAGCAAACCATGGGAAATAAAGAATAACATGGGTCCTAGAGTTTTCTCTTAGATGGCCACATTGACAGCATGCCAGTATTAAAAGTATAACGAGGAGAAAAAGCATGATGGGAATGGAGGGGAGAGATAATTAAATTTATTTCTGTTCTTGTTGAATTTGGGGGTCTTGTAGGAGATCGAAACAGAGTAAGCTGCTCTTAGAAATAGGAATCTGGGGGTTGAAAATGAGATAGATATTTGGAGGGCATTGAATTGAAGTCATAAACTCACCCAAGAGTGAGTGGAGTCAGAAGAGATCCCAGAATGGAGCTAGGGATAAAATCAATATTATGTAGACAAAGGAAGGTGAATGTTGGGCCGCACCCCAATGGCCCCCAAGCCTTGTAGTTGCCCAGCCTGAGAGCGAAGAAAGAGCCTAGAAACAGGGACAGACGCATCCATGGTTTATTGGACAGGGGATCTTACATGTCTGAAGCAAAGGTCCTGGAGCAACACCTCACTGTGTAAGGCAGGCAGCAGGCAGGACACAGCATTGCCACTCGGAGGAGAAGCAGGCTAACATTTACGGGGCATTGACCTCAGGTTGCCTCATCAGTTACCAGGGAAACCAGCAGCTGGGGCTGGGGCAAACACAAAGGCAGTTACCGATTAAGCCCTATAATTAAGAGGATTGGATAGTCATGTGAGTGATTGGTAGAGCAGGCGGTGTACAAAGAGCAAGAGAACAGCCATCTTGAGTGGGCTGACCATACAGTGAGCCGGCAAAGAATTCTAAATCAAAACGGTCAGAGAAGAGATTTCAAACGACAGGGGAGTGGAGATGGCGAGGGGATTCAAGCAAGTGTTAATATCATGCATAGATCAAGTAAAACAAGGAATGAAAAGTGATGCTTCAATATGGTATTTAAAAAGCCTTAATAAGAGCAATTTCATGGAAAAGATGAGGAGAAAGTTCAGATTTTAGTTAGCTAAATAGTAATCCTAAATGTCTGAATAAGTAACTAAATGGTTAAAATGGCACCGGTGACAGGCTAGTTACCTTACGTGGTGATAAAGAGGTTAAAAAAATGGATACAGTAAATTAAATTATCTTTTCAGTGCTCTCCTTCACGTACACAATCCTGCTCATGGATTTCTATGCTCATCTTTGCTATTTCTATCAGTATTTTGCACTTGTCCTAAATAAAAATACGTTATGTAACCAAGCACCTATGTCAAATTACAGATAGCAGTTAAACAATCAGAAGCAATGATGCTATGAAAAACAAAACAAAACAACAATGTGAAATTCATGAAAAGAACTACAAGGATAAAGTTAAGTAAGCCAGTTAGGTAGTCATTTAAAAACACTGAATTTATTCAAACCAGGTAATTGATCTCTATATAGGCTCTCAGCCATAAGGAATCACTGAATGTTAGAAATGGGTGGACTTTGAAGAGATAGGGAAATCAAGGCCTTTGGAGCTAAAATAATCTGCCAAAAGTCACACAGCTTTTACTGGTAGAATACAAATCAGAACATGTCTCTTGATTGTAATGTCAGTGTTTTTTGGCTACACTATACCAAGTTCTTACAAACTTTGTAGTCTAAATCATTTGAACTTGTACCTGAAAACTCATATACTTCAATAAGTCAACTACGTTAAGTATTTATACATAGATTGATAAATAAATTGACACATTTGATTGTGTGTATGACTAAATATATTACTGAATATGCTACAACTCTTTCGTTATTATTCTTGCATCTAGTAGGTAAAACAATCTGTTAATTAATGAAAAGATTAGCTTTCAAAGAGGATGTCTATTTCCAAGGAGTGTACAAAAAGATACATCCTCATTGCTGATTACCATTAGTTTCTTGACATTTTGGCATGGTGATTATCCTCTATAAAGAGCTGAGGAAAACCTGCAAAAGAAGAATGTTCACAACGACTGGAAATTTTCCTCCTTAGCAATGCAAATATGTCTATGTATAGGCCTTACATTCCTTCATAATGTATCACCCAAGAGCGCTTCTAAATTCTCTAAACAAAAAAAGTGTACCTCACATTTAAGGAAACTGGGTTATTTTGTTCTAACATTTGCTTCCAAAGAAAGGAAATGAGGGGAAAGAATCCAAAACTTAAAACCTTTAGGTTTTTAAAAAAGTGATATCACTTTACATATATAATGTAGTCCATGATTGTATATGATATGCTAGTTAGTCCAAAGAAATAAGCATATGTTTTTGTTCTGTGCACTTGTCTGTATTTCAATTAAAAGCTTCCTTTTTAAAATAGGAATAAGCAGAAACTATTGTAATTGCTATTGTAGGGGAGCAAAATTTGCCACGCCAAAATGTGTCCCTTTTGGCATGAGAATTAATTTAGGCTGATTATTTTTAAGAAACGGAAGACTCAGAAAGTCTCTCTTTTTGCCTTCCCCTTAACTGCCTCAGTGAATTTAGATATAAAGGGCCTGTTCCTGGAATAGAGCTATCACCACCAGCGATATCTGCAAATAATACGGGCTAGGTGTGGTGGGTCAGAGTCCACTGTATATCCCACTGTCTCTGCAGGGCCCAGCAAACATTTGTTTACCCAATATTTGCTTTTCCATCTCCATGTGAACTGCCTTCCTCTCCTCTGAAGTCTCAAACCACTACCCCCAAAATCCTCTTTGGTCTTTAGCTGAATTTAGAATTTAAGGTGAGGGTTTCAGCCATTTTGGTAAGTTACTCAGTTTTCCTGGGTCTCTCCCATGTATACATGTTATTAAACTTTGTTGGATTTTTCTCCTGTTAATCTTCCTCATGTCCGTTTAATTCTTAAACCAGCCAGAAGAACCTACAAGGGTAGAGGAAAATTTCTTCCTCTCTAACATTATGACCAAAGTTTGTATTTGAAGCCTTCTTAATATGTCATGAAGTAAAATTGTAATATTTTTCATTCCTTAAATGCAAGAGAAATTTTTGAAGTTAAAAAAAATTTACGGGTAAGCATATTAGCAGTTTTATCACTGAAACAAAGGTATTTTATTTAGGTAAAGAAAATGAACTTCTTTTGCTGAGAATATATTCACTGTTGCTCATTAAAATCTCTTAAATTGACAACAAGCTCAGAACAAGTAGACACAAATCAATTTAGAGGATTAGGGTTAGCAGTTAGTAAAATTAATTGTCAGGAATGACTTGGGAGGGATCTGCAAAATAAGAAAACCTGCATTAAGATCAATTATAAAGATGGCCAAGTAAGTAAAACTTACAAAGGTCAGGGCTTGGGCTTATCACAAATAAGAATCTATATCAGAATTTGGGAGTTAGAATTTCTCAGTGAACCCATAATTTCAAAATGTCAAATTGGCAATTTTTGCTACAAAATAAGCTCCTCTGGAGAAGGGACTATGGATTATAATGTCTTTTTGTTAATTATTATTATTATTTTTTACTATTAATTCACTATTTCCATACAGCAAGCACTCAATAAGTGTTTGTTGAATAAGTAGTGAAGTCTCTCCTTGGCATCAACTGTTGCCCTAGAAATGTTTTGGTTTTCCTTTTAGAAATTCTATTTTTTTCCTGAGGCATTTGTATTCCTGATGTGCTCATTTAAACAAGGCTGAAGATTACAAGTTGCTAGAGAAATGTGGATCTACTTCACGTTGTCATCTTACCTAATGCAGTTTAGGAGAGGTATTCCAGGAAGTCCCTTTTCATCCACATGTTTTCATTACTTTATCTTTCAAGATAAAAGGAATGAGATTAACCAAGAGAAATATCAGTGTATACAATGTATATATGTATGACATATGTAAACAACCAACCAAGCCCAATCAGAATGCCACCCTAGCAGGAAT
>NW_006796463.1:0-23747 GCF_000442215.2 Lipotes vexillifer | reverse complement strand
GCAGGAATGTTCCCTAGAATAAGGTCCTAGACTTTTCCAGATACTTTTCTGGAGTCCTCAGTGTCCTTCTCTCACAGTCTTTCTTTCTCTTCTTAAATCCCCACTTCCCGATTTCCAGTGATCTAAGATTTCATACTTCCTATCCACTCACCCCCCCGCCCCAACCCCCAAGTATAACCAGTATTTTCCACTGGGAACTTCTACTATTTAGTAAGTATTGCCATTTTAATAGAAAAGAGGTTTACTTACCAAATATATTGTGAATATATCTCCATGTGAAACAAACCATATAAAGTGAATTATCAGCTAAAAATTCTTCTCTGAGGTAATTTGAAACCAAAGTCAGATTTGGCCGAATTGCAGAAGATCCAGTTTTATTTAACCTAAAAATATGTAGCAGTTGAATTCCACAGAAGGATTTGGCAATGCAGTAATATGTTTCTAACCAGGGCCTAATTTCTTGCTATTACCAGTGGTTTCTGGTCAAAGTATTACAGTCAGCACATTGTAAAGACATTTGGAAGAGCTGCTTACTTAGTGCCAAACTGGAATTGAAATTTCATTCCTGGTAGCCCTTCTGCACATATCTCTAAGGGCATCCTAGTTCTGATACTGTGATAAACACAAAGGAGGAATCAGAGTAGGAAAGCAATCTGTATTCGTGGTTTGTTTTCAATCTGGCTTTCTCTACTTGAGCGGACAAACCAACATACAATCAGAATGAACGCTGCCCAGAGAGGGGAGTGAAATTTAAGATATCATACAGTGCAGCAAACTCAAAAATGTAACATTTGCAAACAATTTTTAAAGCCTATAATTTGTGCTAGGATGATTCAGTGATGGGCCTTTCACACGGCTGAGCCTGGATGTTAGACCAGGATTCAGCCCTTCCCTTCAGTTTCTCAAGGCCTCCAAAGGCTAGTCGGCTGCACAAGGGCTCCATGTATTTCTTTTTTAAAGCACTTAAGGCTTAGGAGCCTATTAAGAGCCCAGCATTGTGCTAGACTCTAGGAATGCCAAGATGAGTAAGCCATGGTTCCTGACCCCTAGACTGCTTGGATTCAAATCTGGGTACAAACACTTGCCCATGATTTGACCTTGAGCAAGTTATTCAATCACTTGAAGCCTCAGTTTCCAGATCTTTAAAACACAAAGAAAAAGAATACCTACTTTTTAGGAGCGTTTGCATGATGGAATGAGAGATGCAGATCAAGTGTTTGGCCCAGCACCTGCCCCATAGTGAGCATCCAGTGTGTGTCATGCATTATTATAGGGGCCAATTCTACCCTTGATACACAGTACTATAGTCTTTAATCCCAGAAAATACTATTACACAAAATGGGCAGCACTGCAGATTTTTTAAATTATTATTTTTAATTATGTCTCTTTAAATATAGAAAACAAAATGTATATAGACTGTGATGACTAAACTCATTTTTCTTTTAACAGTCCATTCTGTTAAAGCTATCCTAATGATCATACTCTGCTCATCACTGAATTGGTTGTACAGTGAATCTAAATCTGTGGGTTATAATTTTGAAAATCACAGCTCAAATAAAATTGTTTATTGATCTTTTTTAAAAGAAAGCAGCATCATATAATTTTAATTTTCTGCAATAGCCTTAGTAACCTAGAGTTTAACAATGTCACATGACATCTTTTAAAACTTAAAGATCTATTGATTTGTTCACTTGCTCTTTTACTATGAGAAAACAAAGACTCTAACTGCTAGTAAATTTCAGCTGAAGACTGAAAGAAAGACTGGCTAAAACATGCAGATATTATCAATTCTTTCTATATTTTCTAAATATGTGATGTTAAGTTGTCATACCCTCATCATTTGGCCATATTTAAAAATAACTTATCTTTATTACAGAACATTACATATTTTTGGAGGGATAAAACCTAGAGTTGTAAGTGTTAAAGGAAATTTGAAAAAGTTATGAAATGATGTGGAATCCTGGTATCTAAATGGAACAGTAGCATCTTTGATTCTAGTATCTTTACTTCATTACACCCAACAACACCCTTTTTTTTTTAACTTCTACAAGAAAGAAACAACTGTAGCCCAGCATGAGATTATGCAATGGGGCCCAAAATGTATGACTTGGTTTGGAAACCTTTGTTTACTCCCTTTAGCTGAGTACCAGCATGTGCATCTAAACAGGTTTTAAATGAAAATGACCTGTTTTAACATACTGATCAATCATTTTAGCATCCAAAACAATTCATGGTTGGTACCATGAATACACATTTGTGATGATACATACTTTTTCTTAAATGTTTTATTATTTAACAATATTTATAAAATACTTTAGTAAAGTGTGTTTAATTTTTTATTAAATGTTATTCACTTGTGAGCTTAAATGGCCAAACTTATTAAAGAATTAAATGAGATTTCTATGTAGATCTATAGTTCTTAATCTAGATCATTCAACTTATAATTTAATATCTAAAACAGAATATAAAAAGTATGCATGAGATATGTATATAAAACACATAAACAAATTATACAACACAAAAGCAAAGAGCATAGTAATCACCCAACACTGAATACAGCATTATATAACACTTTATAAATCTGTAGCACTCAAAGTCTGCATATAGTTAGAGATTTGAGGAATTCTATAATTCAGAGAACGGTGAGTTGGCATTGATTCTATAGGACCAAAGGAACATAAATCTGCCCTTGATAATGATGTGCCTAAAAAATTGGGGCCTAGGAAACCATCCCATTTCCTTATCTCTTTTACACAAGATCATGGGTTTTTGTAGAAATGGATCTCATTAAGTGTCTAGAAAATTCATGAAATTTTAAAAAACTTTCTTTTACAATTTCATCAGAGAATAAACACTTTTAAGAAGGAGGTTTGCAGATTTCATTTTAAGCATTCTGCTAGAAGAAAGAAAGACTAAAGTCAACTCCACCCTGAATATCTGTACTAACATTCTTTAGGGACTGGCCAAAATCAACATCATGTTCCTGGATTGCTGGACTTGTTTTGTGACCCATCAATTGCCCTTGCATCTGGGTTGGCTGCTAATCTAGCTAGTTATTCTCAGAAAAGAATGAACTTATGATTTCTGACATAACATTTATTTTGATTCGGAAACTATGAAAAAAAAGTGTGATGTAATTAGATTTCTTTGCAACAGTTACTTTTGTTACACAAAACATATTTTTAGCACATTAGATAAATGTTATTGGGTCGACAGCAATAACCACAACATATACAAAGAATATCCATCTCCTGTATGTAACAAGCAATCATCAGAAGAAGCCATGTTGTGTTTATCATGAGACTCAAACAATTTTCATCCTCAAGGCATCATTTATATTTTCCCAGGTTAATTTTGTACTGATGCAATTTTGTTTACTGTTTATGTTCACTTCCCAACAGTATCCTTTAAACCTTTACATTGTTCCAGACAGGCAATGCCTGTAACATATCTAAATGAAACACCTAAATCAGAAAATGGAATGTTTTTGAGTTTTTAGATGCATCTTTAATTTTTCACTGTCTTGATTCTTTTGTCTCCGCTCTATTTCAGACCATGTTGACATATCTCCAAAACAACATTTCAAAAAACTTTTGTGTAATTAAAAAAAAAAAATGGTGGTTTACATGCCTACTTAAAAATTTAGTTGAGTAAACTTTCTTCTTAACCAATTTAATTTCCAAACGAACATATCTAATAGTGAATGTCTCTTTGAGAATTCATATGATGTTTCCAACATTCAACATTTTTGAAAAATTGTGATGAAAATAATTATATTGCCATCAAATACAAACACAATACTAAAGTTTCAACTAGTTTTCAAAACTAAAGTTTCAAAATAATAAATTTCACAATACCGAAATTCAATACAATACTAAGTTCTAAAAAAAGGTTTCAATTTAAAATAACTCATAGTGATATCAAATAAGACAGCCTCTATGGGTTTCAGTACTTCAGAGAACGGCAGACTCATTGTGAAGACAGAATAACATGATTTTTTTTTCTGATTAAAACAACATGAAGAAATTACACAATCTGCATTTGTTAGTATGACTAATACATATAGCAAGAGAGAGAAATCAGCTACTTGCTCTTTATGCAGATTTGGTTTGTATAATGTATCAGTTAAGGTGCTTCCAGCTCTAAGTGATACAAAATTAACAGAGGCCTAAAGCTTCGCTACTAAAAGTGAAACCCTGGACCAGCAGGATCAGTCTCGCCTGGGAGCATGCAGACTTACTGAAATATAATCTTAAATTTAACAAGATTCCCAAGTGAATCAGATGCACATTATAATTTGAGAATCACTGGCTTAATCAACACAATATTTCATTATTTCACAGAACTGGAAGTTAGGTTCCAGCTTCCCAGGCAGCATCTCTCTAATTTTCTTAGCTTCTCACTCATGTTCCCAAGAAGGCTGCCACAGCTCTGGACATCATGCCTTCACATGACCTTGTTGAAACACAGGAAGGGCAGTGTCTCTTTTTTTTTTTTATACATTTTTGTAAAGACCATTTTTATTTTTATTTTTTTTTATAGTGTTTGTTTTATTTTTACTTGTTGACAGTTTGCTTTATTTATTTATGGCTGTGTTGGGTCTTCGTTTCTGTGCGAGGGCTTTCTCTAGTTGTGGCAAGCGGGGGCCACCCTTCATTGTGGTGCACGGGCCTCTCACTATCACGGCCTCTCTTGTTGCGGAGCACAGGCTCCAGACACGCAGGCTCAGTAATTGTGGCTCACGGGCCCAGTTGCTCCGTGGCATGTGGGATCTTCCCAGACCAGGGCTTGAACCCGTGTCCCCTGCATTGGCAGGCAGATTCTCAACCACTGCGCCACCAGGGAAACCCTAGTGTCTCTTTTTGACAGGGAGGAATATCTTTCACAAAAGGCCCCAAGACAAACCTCTTGGGTGTTTCTGGCCCTTGCCTGGTGATTCCATTAACAGGAGGGATGGAACTGTCAAGATTGGCTAAAACTTATCAACATTCACTCTGGGGCTAAAGCGGGGTTAGCTTCCCTCGGCTCATGATCACACTGGGGCTCTTCCACTGAGAAAGGGGTGGGTGGGGAAAGTAGGGTGACAAATGGGTATCCAGAGTGAGCACCAAAACTATTTTGCTTCTTCTGGTTCTTTATCCAAGAGAGACACACCATGAGATTCACAAATGATACCACAGGAATCCATTTCTATGATAATGATTGTAATTTGAATGTCAAATAAAAATCTTTTCTTAAGACTTATAATAATGCATTTGATCTTTCTATAAAAACAATGTGATACACAGGTGTGAATGTACAGAAGTGGGTTCTTTTGCACTATTATGCCTGTTATGCATTGGTATTTATAGATTGAACAAATAAGACTAAATATTCTCTCAAATTTAATTTGAAGACAGGACACAATGAGAAAGACAGCAGGACATTTATGTTGAGTAAGTTCCATTTTCAAAGTGTTTTAAAGCTCCTAAAACAAACAGTTTGACATAGCTCATTTTTTAAATTTTTAAAAAATTTTTTATTTTTTAACATCTTTACTGGAGAGTAATTGCTTTACATTGTTGTGTTAGTTTCTGCTGTATAACAAAGTGAATCAGTTATACATATACATATATCCCCATATCCCCTCCCTCTTGCGTCTCCCTCCCACCCTCCCTATCACAGTCCTTTAGGTGGTCACAAAGCACCGAGCTGATCTCCCTGTGCTATGTGGCTGCTTCCCACTAGCTATCTATTCTACATTTGGTAGTGTATATATGTCAATGCCACTCTCTCACTTCATCCCAGCTTGCCTTTCCTCCTCCCCGTGTCCTCAAGACCATTCTCTACATCTGTGTCTTTATCCCTGTCCTGCCCCTAGGTTCTACAGAACCTTTTTTTTTTTTTAGATTCCATATATATGTGTAGGCATACAGTATTTGTTTTTCTCTTTCTGACTTACTTCACTCTGTATGACAGACTCTAGGTCCATCCACCTCACTACCAATAACTCAATTTCATTTCATTTATGGCTGAGTCATATTCCACTGTATATATGTGTCACATCTTCTTTTTCCATTCATCTGTTGATGGACACTTAGGTTGCTTCCATGTCCTGGCTACTGTAAATAGAGCTGCAATGAAAATTGTGGTACATGACTCTTTTTGAATTATGGTTGTCTCAGGGTATATGCCCAGTAGTGCCCAGTAGTGGGATTGCTGGGTCATATGGTAGTTCTATTTTTAGTCTTTTAAGGAACCTCCATACTGTTCTCCATAGTGGCTGTATCAATTTACATTCCCACCAACAGTGCAAGAGGGTTCCCTTTTCTCCACACCCTCTCCAGCATTTATACTTTGTAGATTTTGTGATGATGGCCATTCTGACCAGTGTGAGATGATACCTCATTGTAGTTTTGATTTGCATTTCTCTAATGATTAGTGATGTTGAGCATCTTTTCATGGGTTTATTGGCAATCTGTATATCTTCATTGGAGAAATGTCTACTTAGGACTTCTGCCCATTTTTGGATTGGGTTGTTTGTTTTTTTAATATTGAGCTGCATGAGCTGCTTGTATATTTTGGACATTAATCCTTTATCACTTGCTACAGTTGCAAATATTTTCTCATATTCTGAGAGTTGTCTTTTTGTCTTGTTTATGGTTTCCTGTGCTGTGCAAAAGATTTAAAGTTTCATTAGGTCCTATTTGTTTACTTTTGTTTTTATTTCCATTTCTCTAGGAGGTTGGTGAAAAAGGATCTTGCTGTGATTTATGTCATAGAATGTTCTGCCTATGTTTTCCTCTAAGAGTTTTACAGTGTCCAGTTTTCACAGCACCACTTATTGAGGAGGCTGTATTTTCTCCATTGTATATTCTTGCCTCCTTTATCAAAGATAGGGTGACCATATGTGCGTGGGTTTATCTCTGGCTTTCTATCCTGTTCCATTGATCTATATTTCTGGTTTTTTTTGCCCATACCATACTGTCTTGATTACTGTAGCTTTGTAATATAGTCTGAAGTCAGGGAGCCTGATTCCTCCAGCTCCATTTTTCATTCTCAAGATTTCTTTAGCTATTCAGGGTCTTTTGTGTTTCCATACAAATTGTGAAATTTTTTGTTCTGGTTCTGTGAAAAATGCCAGGGGTAGATTGATGGGGATTGCATTGAATCTGTAGATTGCATTGGGTAGTAGAGTCATTTTCACAATGCTGATTCTTCCAATCCAAGAACATAGTATATCCCTCCATCTGTTTGTATCATCTTTAATATCTTTCATCAGTATCTTATAGTTTTCTGCATGTAGGTTTTTTGTCTCCTTAGTTAGGTTTATTCCTAGGTATTTTATTCTTTTAGTTGCAGTGGTAAATGGGAGTCTTTCCTTAATTTCTCTTTCAGATTTTTCAACATTAGTGTATAAGAATGCTAGAGATTTCTGTGCATTAATTTTGCATCCTGCTACTTTACTATATGCATTGATTAGCTCTAGTAGTTTTCTGGTAGCATCTTTAGGGTTCTCTGTGTATAGTATCATGTCATCTGCAAACAGTGACAGTTTTACTTCTCTTTTCTGATTTGGATTCCTTTTATTTCTTTTTCTTCTCTGACTGCTGTGGCTAAAACTTCCAAAATTATGTTTGAATAATGGTGGTGAGAGTGGGCAACCTTGTCTTTTGCCTGATCTTAGTGAAAAAGGTTTCAGTTTTTCACCATTGACAATGATATTGGCTATGGGTTTGTCAGATATGGCCTTTACTATGTTGAGGTAAGTTCCCTCTATGCCTACTTTCTGGAGAGATATTTATCATAAATGAGTGTTGAATTTTGTCAAAAGCTTTTTCTGCATCTATTGAGATGATCATATGATTTTTATCCTACAATTTGTTAATATGGTGTATCACATTGAGTGATTTGTGTATACTGAAGAATCCTTGCATTCCTGGGATAAACTCCACTTGATCATGGTGTATGAACCTTTTAATGTGCTGTTGGATTTTGTTTGCTAGTGTTTTGTTGAGAATTTTTGCATCTATGTTCATCAGGGATATTGGCCTGTACTTTTCTTTTTTTGTGACATCTTTGTCTGGTTTTGGTATCAGGGTGATAGTGGCCTCGTAGAATGAGTTTGAGAGTGTTCCTCCCTCTGCTATATTTTGGAAGAGTTTGAGAAGGATAGATGTTAGCTCTTCTCTAAATGTTTGATAGAATTCGCCTATGAAGCCATCTGGTCCTAGACTTTTGTTGGTTGGAAGATTTTTAATCACAGTGTCACTTGCAGGGCTTGTGACTCGTCTGTTTATATTTTCTCTTTCTTCTTCAATCAGTCTCAGAAGGTTGTGCTTTTCTAAGAATTTGTCCACTTCTTCCAGGTTGTCCATTTTATTGGCATATAGTTGCTTGTAGTAATCTCTCATGATCCTTTGTATTTCTGCAGTGTCAGTTGTTACTTCTATTTCATTTCTAATTCCGTTGATTTGAGTCTTCTCCCTTTTCTTCTTCATGAGTCTTGGTAATGGTTTATCAATTCTCTTTTATCTTCTCAAAGAACAAGTTTTATAGATCTTTGCTATTGTTTCCTTCATTTCTTTTTCATTTATTTCTGATCTGATATTAATGATTTCTTTCCTTCCACTAACTTTGGGGGGTTTTTGTTTTTCTTTCTCTAATTGCTTCAGGTATAAGGTTCGGTTGTTTATTTGAGATTTTTCTTGTTTCTTTTCTTTTTCTTTTTTTTTTTTGCGGTACGCGGGCCTCTCACTGTTGTGGCCTCTCCCATTGCAGAGCACAGGCTCCAGACATACAGGCTCGGCGGCCATGGCTCACGGGCCCAGCCGCTCCGCGGCATGTGGGACCTTCCTGGACTGGGGCACGAATCCGTGTCCCCTGCATTGGCAGGTGGATTCTCAACACCTGCACCACCAGGGAAGCCCTTTTCTTGTTGCTTGAGGTAGGATTGTAGTGCTATAAACTTCCCTCTTAGAACTGCTTTTGCAGTGGCTGTACCAATTCACATTCCCACCATCAGTGCAAGAGTGTTCCCTTTTCTCCACACCCTCTCTAGAATTTATTGTTTCTAGATTTTTTTGGTGATGGCCATTCTGACTGGTGTGAGATGATATCTCATGGTAGTTTTGATTTGCATTTCTCTAATGATTAATGATGTTGAGCATTCTTTTATGTGTTTGATGACAGTCTGTATATCTTCTTGGGAGAAATATCTATTTAGGTCTTCTGCCCATTTTTGGATTGGGTTGTTTATTTTGCTGTTATTGAGTTGCATGAGCTGCTTATAAATTTTGGAGATGAATCCTTTGTCAGTTGCTTCATTTGCAAATATTTTCTCCCATTCTGAGGGCTGTCTTTTGGTCTTCTTTATGGTTTCCTTTGCTGTGCAAAAGCTTTGAAGTTTCATTAGGCCCCATTTGTTTATTTTTGTTGTTATTTCCATTTCTCTAGGAGGTGGGTCAAAAAGGATCTTGCTGTGATTTATGTCATAGAGTGTTCTGCCTATGTTTTCCTCTAAGAGTTTGATAGTTTCTGGCCTTACATTTAGGTCTTTAATCCATTTTGAGCTTATTTTTGTGTATGGTGTTAGGGAGTGATCTAATCTCATACTTCTACATGTGCCTGTCCAGTTTTCCCAGCACCACTTATTGAAGAGGCTGTCCTTTCACCACTGTACATTCCTGCCTCCTTTATCAAAGATAAGGTGACCATATGTGCGTGGGTTTATCTCTGGGCTTTCTATCCTGTTCCATCGATCTATATTTCTGTTTTTGTGCCAGTACCATCCTGTCTTGATTACTGTAGCTTTGTAGTATAGTCTGAAGTTAGGGAGCCTGATTCCTCCAGCTCCGTTTTTCGTTCTCAAGATTGCTTTGGCTATTCAGGATCTTTTTTGTTTCCATACAAACTGTGAAATTTTTTGTTCTAGTTCTGTGTAAAATGCCAGGGGTAGTTTGATAGGGATTGCATTGAATCTGTAGATTGCATTGGGTAGTAGAGTCATTTTCACAATGTTGATTCTTCCAATCCAAGAACATGGTATATCTCTCCAACTATTTGTATCATCTTTAATTTCTTTCATCAGTGTCTTATAATTTTCTGCATACAGGTCTTTTGTCTCCTTAGGTAGGTTTATTCCTAGATATTTTATTCTTTTTGTTACAGTGGTAAATGGGAGTGTTTTCTTGATTTCACTTTCAGATTTTTCGTCATTACTGTATAGGAATGCCAGAGATTTCTGTGCATTAATTTTGTACCTTGCTACTTTACCAAATTCATTGATTAGCTCTAGTAGTTTTCTGGTAGCATCTTTAGGATTCTCTATGTATATTATCATGTCATCTGCAAACAGTGACAGCTTTACTTCTTCTTTTCCAATTTGGATTCCTTTTATTTTCTTTTCTTCTCTGATTGCTGTGGCTAAAACTTCCAAAATTATGTTTGAATAATGGTGGTGAGAGTGGGCAACCTTGTCTTGCTCCTGATCTTAGTGGAAATGCTTTCAGTTTTTCACCATTGAGAATGATGGGTTCAATCCCTGGTCAGGCAACTAAGATCCCACATGCTGCACAGTGTGGCAAATAAATAAACAAATTTTTAAAATGAAATTTAAGCTAAAATTTATTTATTTAATTTTTATACAGCAGGTTCCTATTATTCATCCATTTTATACACATCAGTGTATACATGTCCATCCCAATATCCCAATTCATCACACCCCCACCCCCACCCCCTGCTGCTTTCTCCCCTTGGTGTCCATACATTTGTTCTCTCTGCCTGTGTCTCAATTTCTGCCCTGCAAACTGGTTCATCTGTACCATTTTTCTAGGTTCCACATATATGCATTTATATACGATATTTGTTTTTCTCTTTCTGACTTACTTCACTCTGTATGACAGTCTCTAGGTCCATCCACATCTCTACAAATGACCCAATTTCGTTCCTTTTTATGGCTGAGTAATATTCCACTGTATATATGTACCACATCTTCTTTATCCATTCATCTGTCGATGGGCATTTAGGTTGCTTCCATGACCTGGCTATTGTAAATAGTGCTGCAATGAACATAGGGGTGCATGTGTCTTTTTGAATTACGGTTTTCTCTGGGTATATGTCCAGTAGTGGGGTTGCTGGGTCATATGGTAGTTCTATTTTTAGTCTTTTAAGGAACCTCCATACTGTTCTCCATAGTGGCTGTATCAATTTACATTCCCACCAACAGTGCAAGAGTGTTCCCTTTTCTCCACACCCTCTCCAGCATTTGTTGTTTGTAGATTTTCTGATGATGCCCATTTTAACTGGTGTGAGGTGATACCTCATGGTAGTTTTGATTTGCATTTCTCTAATAATTAGTGATGTTGAGCAGTTTTTCATGTATTAAGCTGAAATTTAGATGGTGGGGTGTGCAGGCTATGCTACCTGTTTTAATGTGCCCTGAGCTAAGAATGTTGTTTCTTTTTTTTTTACATTTAAATTTTTAAAAAAGCAGAATATTTCATTACACATGAAAATTATAAAAAATTCTAGTTTTAGTGTCCATAAATAAAGTTTTTTTGGAACACAACAATGCTCCTTCATTTAAAGCATTTGTTCTACAGTGGCTGAGTTGAATAGTTGCAATAGAGCCCATATGACCTGAAAGCTTAATAATATTTACTATCTGGCCCTTTATAGAACTTTGCCTATCCTTGACCTAGAGATGAGCAGAATTCATCCTTAGGAAGAGGCAGGGGAATGGCATTCTAGGCCAAGGAAGGAACGTGCACAATTTCTTAAATAAAACAGAGCCAAGTAGCAGAACCACAGTGACAAGTGGGAATACAGAAAGAAACTAAGTAGGAAAGATGGCCAGGGGCCAGTGCATGTAGGGCCTCTTGTCAGTCAAGTGGGACTACCATTAAATACAAGGGGAAGCCTATGATGGATTTTAAGTAAGGAATTACTCTACTACTTATATTCTATAGAGATCACCCTGGCTTCTATGTGGAAACTTTATTAGAAGAGAGCCACGGAACACAGAACTCCAAATGCAAAGTTATTACTGGCAAAGGTCAGGGAAGAAGTGATTGTGGCTTGGGCAATGAACGGCTGGTTACAAATCCTTGAAGAGAGAATTTCAGAAGTTAAGGGTAAGCAGTTAGACACATCCTGTAGCATTTGTTATCCCTATGACGTAAGAATTTGATTGGGAGATCGGTCATCTGGAATAGGGTGGAGGCCAACTCAGGTTTTGCGGAACTTATGTGGTGAGTTGCCTGTGTTAGGAGTTGCAAACCAGGCATAGGTAGGAGGACCATGTTATACAACATGTGATATGTTAGGGTGGTTAGTCAGGTGTCACCAAAAAGTGGATAAAAAATAGAGAAAATATAAGCAGTTATCTATTTATATAATATGCTCTGGACTTTATAAAACTATGACAGGTTACATTTGAAAGTAAGCATTTCTTTCATCATCAAGAAAGAAACAGAGAGGGGAGAGGGGAGAGAAGAAGGAAGGGAGGAAAGAAGGAAGGAAGGAAGGAAAGAATAAAAACTACAAATATATCCTCTTCAGAACTCCAGCAAACTTCTTTGCCATGTGCCTGACTTGTTCTTTGATTTTAGTTATGCTTCAAACAACTTTAGATGGCCTCTTCTGCTCAGAGAAATAAATTTAATTATTTTTACCTTCACTCATAAGAAAAAAAAAAAAGTGAAGCTTTATAAATCATTTGCAAAGTGCTGTGTAAATTGCATCTTTGGCTCATTTTCCCATTGTGTAGTTGTGAGAATTTCACAGTGAATATGTGCTTATTTGGCATACAGAGCACAGAAATTCTTACACCTTATTGTTGGAAGGACATTGCTTAAAAACTATTTAAAGTTATCATAGTCATTCTTGCAATGGAGTCACCCATAGCAGCTTCTCTATCAGCAAAACCTTGCCACGATATAATATATCAGGGCCAACTCCTGAAGTCCCTCTTTAAGGAACGCATATAAAAATGGAATTGATCATAATAGAACACTCAGCACATCATATAGATGTCTGCTTTTATTGTTGTTAGTACACTGGGCACGCAAAGTTAATGCGCAATTCATTTAAAGTTTGGAACTTTCAGCAGAAAGTAAAGGAGGTTAATTGATTTATACTAACACAGATAAAGGGGCTTTTGTGCAGTCATTTATTGGTTAAAGCAAATTTGTCTAAGCATGCTTCTAACCAGGAAAGATATTAAACACTTAATGTCAGGGTAAGATTCTGAACATGAATTGAGAAGAATGCTTCATATTTCAACGTAATACAGGGTGCACAGTAAAAAGAGCACTGGATTAAGAGTCAGGAATCTAGAATTCCCCTCCATAATTTCTTAATCATGAGACTTTGAGAAGGTTCTTTTAAATACGTTGGACCAGGGCTTCCCTGGTGGCGCAGTGGTTGAGAATCTGCCTGCCAATGCAGACAACACAGGTTCGAGCCCTGGTCTGGGAAAATCCCACATGCCATGGAGCAACTGGGCCCGTGAGCCACAATTACTGAGCCTGCGCGTCTGGAGCCTGTGCTCCGCAACAACAGAGGCCGCGATAGTGAGAGGCCTGCGCACCGCGATGAAGAGTGACCCCCACTTGCCACAACTAGAGAAAGCCCATGCACAGAAATGAAGACCCAACACAGCCATAAATAAATAAATAAATAAATACATTGTGTATTATTTAAAAAAAAAACAAAAACAAAAAAAGAAAAAGAAAACCATTAGTTTGGTCTGAAAGGGCTTCCCTGGTGGCGCAGTGGTTGAGAATCTGCCTGCCAATGCAGACAACACAGGTTCGAGCCCTGGTCTGGGAAAATCCCACATGCCATGGAGCAACTGGGCCCGTGAGCCACAATTACTGAGCCTGCGCGTCTGGAGCCTGTGCTCCGCAACAACAGAGGCCGCGATAGTGAGAGGCCTGCGCACCGCGATGAAGAGTGACCCCCACTTGCCACAACTAGAGAAAGCCCATGCACAGAAATGAAGACCCAACACAGCCATAAATAAATAAATAAATACATTGTGTATTATTTATAAAAATAAATAAATAAATAAATAAATAAATACGTTGGACCTCAGTTTTTTTTGACAGGAGAATGGGGTGATCTTATTTAGTCTGTTTAAATTACAATGATCTAACGAGCTAAATGAGATAAAGACTGAAAACATACTTTGAAAATTATTTACACACTATTATTAAAAAAATGAACTCATTAAAACAGGCTCCTAGAGTCAATATAGTTACTAATCTACTGCAAGCAAAAAAGTAAAACTATTCTGGGCACAAAGGTCATTGAAATATTTCCACGGGTGTCTGAGGAGGAGCCAGAGGTATATAAATCATCTCCTACCTACGACGTCACTGTTTATTCTCATGTTGACTTCGGAATTGGAAAGGTTGCCCCATCTCCAGGTTAAGCTTAGCTCTCAGACATAAGACAGATGAAGCAGGTTATCAGCAACTAGTGTGGGAAGGCCAGCTTATAACTCTCAGTTTACAACAGGATCTTTTCAAAATTCCACTATAAATCTGGACACATGTATTTTGTATAACTTCTATTTTTTCATATAACTTCTATTTTCAAGCATATATATGGAGTGGGGAAGTGAGGACTAAAAAAGTACCATTTTGTATTGTGCTGTGGTTCTTTGTACCCCACTGGGAGCAAAGGACAGAATAAATGCCAAAACCAAACCTGTATAAAAATCAGGACTTTGGGCCAGAAGCTAAAACACTCTCTTAGCAAAATAAGGAAGAGGAATCACAAATCTTTTCTGAGGTGACCTGGGTTATAAAGAAAACAGAAACCTTCTTCTTAAAGAAAGTAAGAAATAAAATGCTCTCTTTCCATCTGAGGTTAGAACTGTTTGTGACCTTAGAGCTGGCAGCAATGGAAAAATCATGTCGGGCTTCAATATGTTACTCATGTGGTAGTTTTTCCAAAGGAATAAATGCATATGTGATTCTGATGACCTCACGTGAGATATCAAGGTGTTACATTAGAGCGGAAGAACAGCAAGTCTTAACTGGAAACCTTTCTCCTGCTAAAGATATTGCCTGCACCAAATAAACTACATGGGCTTTCCAAACGTATAGCTGCCTGCTTTTAACTAAACCTAGCCTGGCTGTGGGATTTTTGCTGTTTTGACCTCCGACAGCAACAAAAACAAGGCATGGGTATTGACTTTAGAAGAAAGACAGCAGAAAGTATTTTCCAGTGAGATTATCCTCCAGGGATATTAAATAGTAAAGAACCAACATATATATTTAAGCTGCATCTGTAAATAAAAAGTTCCTCTGGGACAAACCAAGTAGATGATTAAGTATTTGAAAAACATAAAGCAGACACGTGTAACAGAGTCATTAAATACAATGAAAATTAGGGAGAGTGGAATAACAATAAACTGAAATAGGCTTGTCTAGCCTAGATACAAACAGTAGCAAAAGTCTGGAAGCATTTATCCTTCATTTGATTAATTTTTACCTCTCAGCACGTTTTTAAATGACACTTTTAAAGCCATTTCTTGAGACAAAAGGTAGAATCCTGAAACTCATATTCAGAAAAATTAGCTTTCCCCAAAAGTCTAAGCATTTAAAAAATTAAAAATAGTTTTGAAAGATAACTATTTCAAAAATAACACAAATATTTAACATATATATTCAAAAAATATATATCTTTGGAAGATAATACAAATATTTCATACATATTTGATATGAACCTTTATGTATAATATATATCCAGAATATGCTATATAAATATATATGTGTATGTGTGTGTGTGTGTGTGTGTGTATACACACACAGATTTTGGCCAAAATATAAAAAAGCTGTCATGCACACTTCTATGAGCAGTTGATTAATTGACACAGTTATTCCAACTGACTCAAGTAGCTATCCATGGACATCTCAAATATTTGAATTTTCTCCAACTTGGTCTTTGTGCTGGTAATGCTCAGGGTAATATTCAACATATAGCTTCCTGACTATTGTTGTAATAACAGCAATAAGAAAAAGAGCATTCAACCAGATGTGTATTCTTTCAAAGAATATAGATAGCTCTGTTACTAAAAAAAGTCAGTTGAACTACCTTAATACCTGTGGAAAATAGTGACTGGCTTAATTTCAAGAGATATTTTTCAAGGGATAATTCCAAGAGAATAGTTTTCAAGTATTCATATAGTGCTCATGGACTTTATTCACACGTTTCCCCCCTGTTAACTTGTGTTAGTATGTGGGAAAAACTATGACTTAACACCCTCTCACTTTATTTAAAATATCATTTGTTTTAAATTATGAAGGCATAATGTGTTCACTCATATGTTGCACTGAAATTGTTTTTTGTTTGGTTTTTGTTTTGTTTTGTTACCAGTTTTAACCAGTGAAAGCAACCCTGGGCAGCGCAACTGAAAGACTGTTTTTATTCTCAGTTCTCACATTTTAGCCTTGCAGTCCCTACTCACTTGATGTCTCCCTGCTTTCATTTTTTTTCCCTCTTACCTCTTGAACTCATATTCTCTCCTCTCTTTCAGGAACTTGTGCGATTGTGCAGATTCTTACTTTAGTGTTTGGAATCTTTCTCTCTAGTGGTTTCTTCCCTTGTGCTCTCCTAAATATGCTTATATGTGTCCTTTGCTGAAAACATACAAACCAACACACGTGTGCAAAAACAAACTAACAAAACTTTTCCTTGATCTTGTCTCCTCATAACCTACCATCCTGTCTCTCTCTACTTTAACAATCTCAAATTCTTTCAAGTCCTCAAAAACTCTATGGTCTCCAAAAATATTTTGGCATTACATGGTAATGCTTAGCATGTTCTTATCCAATGACCCAGAATTCTAGTCCCAGGTTAAATACTCCAGAAAAACTTTCACACTTGGGCAACAGGTGACATATAAGAATTTTTAGAGCTATATTGTTGGTAAAGTAAAATTCTGGAAACAAACCAAATGTCTAATAGATGGATAAAGAAATTTTGATATCTTTTACGTTGGACAGCTATATAATAATAAAAGTTAAATGACCTCAGCTGTAAGAATAAGCCTGGATGACTCTCAAAACACATTGAATGAAAAAAAGAAAATCATTAAATAACATTTGTAATAAGATTGCATTTATATAAAATTCAGAAACAAAATTTAACAATATATGAACAAAGATATGTATGCATATATTAATAATATAAAGCAAGACAAGTAAATAATATACACAAAATTCATAATAGTAATTAAATACATAATATATATTGAATATATTATGTACATTTCTCTATATACATGTATATGTGTACCTTGAAGAAAGGGGGAGGGATACACAAGAACAGAAGCACAAAGTGCTTCAAAATGATTGGTAATTTCTATTTCCAGTAAGGAGGTGTGGTGATAAGTCCATGAAAGTTATATCTGGATTTTTGCGGGTATGATCTATCTCACAGTTTAAAAACTCTGGTCTCTCTTGTTTCTCTCCCTTTATACTTCTCAGCCAGTTCTTTCCATTTTCTTATGCCCCTCACCAAGGTTTGCTGGCTAACTCCAACTCAACTGAGTCTCATCTTAGTTGTCTCTTCCAAGGGAGGCCTTCCTTGATCTAAAATGGGTCAGCTCATTTATTATATTAGCCCATATCATCTTATCCTTAGCCTTTCTTAACACTCAGCTTACTTATTAAATACCTGCTTACTCCTCTGGGCTCTAAACTCCATTAGGGAACATAGTACTTAGCATGAAACCTGACACAAAATGGATGATCAATAAATATTTCTTGAGTTGAATTATTCTCTTTTGGAGTAAACTTCTTATAAGAGCAGTTTAAAATCATCATGCAAGTTTCTCAGGTCAAATTTATTCTTCATTACTCTTGAATATGACTACTGTCTTAACAAATCTGCTGTATTTGCTTTCAGGGAGGTCACCAGTGACTTCGTAATAGCCTTTAGTTAGTGTAAGTTCTTAACCAACTTGACCTCTCTGGATATTTGATACTCCTAAAGAGAGCATTCAGTAATTTGCTTAACATTTACTGAATGTTTTGTATGTGTCAGAAAATGTGAAAATGCTTCCCTTAGATTCCATGACACTGCTCTCACCTGCTTCTCCCCATTTTTCTTCCCTTCGTCCTTGAGCTCTGCTTGCTCTCTTGTTTTCAAGAGTTGTGCTCAATGCTTGACTCTACCTGCTCTATCCGCTATTCTCACTGATGATTCTCCCTTAGTTCAGCTCATCAGCATCTCTTAAACTATTACAACGTCCTCCTTACTGTTCCTTGCCTCTAATTACTCCCACGCCAAGGCACCTTTCACACCTACCTGTCTTAAAAAAAAATCCACTGTTGTTCCCTGCTTTAAATTTTGTAATTCCCTCTTACTGGTCACAGGATACAGCTTAAATTCATGCCCAAACCACAAGGTCTGTCACAATATCTGACAGTCTTGCTCTACAACCTCATCTTCAGGCGCTCCCCATTGTACCCAACGCTCCAACCACCCCAAATTATGTGAATTTTTTTAACACGTCCTATACTTACTCACATGGGTGACTCTGCTCATGTTTCACTTTATGCTGAAAGTCGCTTTTACTCTGCTTCTTTATTTAGAAAATTCCAACATCGATGATCCTAAATTGGGGGAGTGGAGCTGGGGGGAGGAAGGGTGTCAAGAAACAATTTGAAAACCTAATTAAAAAAAAGATATTGTGGGTTTCCCTGGTGGCGCAGTGGTTGAGAGTCCGCCTGCTGATGCAGGGGACACGAGTTCGTGCCCCGGTCCGGGAAGATCCCACATGCCGCCGAGCGGCTGGGCCCGTGAGCCATGGCCGCTGAGCCTGCGCGTCCGGAGCCTGTGCTCCGCAACGGGAGAGGCCACAACAGTGAGAGGCCAGCATACCGCAAAAAAAAAAAAAAAAAAGATATTGCACCTTTTGTCAGTTAAATTCATACCAGCACACACAACTTTACATAGAATTTCATGGAATTTGCTCTGCCTTATCCATTTTTCATGAATGCAAATGAGTTGAATGTGAAAATACTATGTAAATGTGAGGCACTCTTCCTCCTTCCACTGGAGAGAACTCTTGTTATGCACTTGATTACCTATATATAGAACCCAAGTTAAATGGTTCCCAAGGAATTTTGAGTAAATGGGCAATGTTATCAGGTTGATCATGTTTTAAAAACAGATAATATAGTCTCTCTGAAGGTCTGTAGTGTATTAATCAGTTAGCCATTTCATGAAATGATACAAACATTCCCGAAAGTCAAATTAGAGAGAGTATCAGAGAGTGCTTGGCGTAGTGAGGGTCAGAAGATAATCACCTGAGGAAAACAATAATGCGTGAGATACTGGAAGCTAGCAGGTGAAGACCCTACAGAGCTGATAAGCCATCATCTCTCAACAACTCTCTAGCCTCTTGTTCAACAATTAACCATTCTACAAACATGTATCATGCATTACCCCATGTTAGGCATTGTATTAGACACCGGGATACACAGAATAATTAAAATGGTCTCTAATCTTGAGGTTTCATTATCTGCGAGATTACAGCATTCTTTACATCGGGTTTCCCATGAGTTACATTAAGTGAATGATTTATTCCTCACACCTGCACATACATGCTAATGTGCGTTTAAAGGAGACAGGCTGTTGCTACATACAGTCTGAGTTGGAACATCAGCATCGTCAACTCTGGTTACATTGATGACTTTGAAATGCAAAGAGGACACCACAGACATGCTAGCATAGAGCTAATAAAACCTTCCAGGAAACAACAAATATTTTTTTTAACAAAAGCATGGCATGAAATAATCAATCTTACTCATATTCACAAGCTACTAATTATGATTTTGCTGCATCTCATGAGGTCTCTAAAAGCCGATTAATTGGGCAAAAGGAAACTGGCTGGCTTTAAGTGAAGGTACTTAGTAGTCTGAGCTGCGCGGGCAGTCCCTACTTTCTGAGGTATTCCACAGCAGCAGTTTACAGACATCCTCACCCCTAAAATGCTGAGCACATTTTGGAAGAAATGTGTTCATCACTGAGCAATTAAACCACAGAATGTTTTACTACATCTAAGAGGAAAAATGTGTTCACTGAAACTGGAGCTTAAAATATATAGTCTTTTAAGCTAGATTTCACAGTTTTGATACTTTGCATAACAAAACAAAGCAATTACATGTGCATAAACACTTTAAAAGTAAGGTTAGAAAAAAAATAAAAGGATTATGAAACTAGCTAAAAATCGGATGGGGCCTTCTTGTTAAGCAATTTTGAGATGTTCATTTGCTTTGTATTAAATGCAACTCCAAATTTCTGAAAGTCTCTTTTTGCATTTTATTATTTCCTAAAAGTTAAAAGCAACAACCAGCTTCACACAAAACCTCTATGCATATTGAATATGCTCATAACAGGAAAAAATATATATCTGTGGTTTCTCATCATTATTTTCAGCCACACCTACCTCCACAAAGGAAATGTGAGTTGGGTATGAGAGAGCGTGTAGCCATAAAATCAAAAAACTAACTTCCCAGGGTGATTTTTTTTTTTTTTCAAAATCATAGGAAATATCCTTTGGACAGTATTATACCTAGGCTTTTCTGAAGGACAACAAATATAGTCTAGTTTCTGTTGCTACATATATCAGCATTAAAAAGCAGGTGAAAGGAAGAAACAAGTAAAACAGAGATTAATATTTTAAATCACTATGAAGTCTTCGATTTTACAAAATACGTGATGTTCACTCACTTAACTTTTACAGTCTTAAGAATTATGGGATTTTAATCTCAATTTTACCAGTGAGGAAAGTAGGCAGGCCTTGAGGGAACTGAGCAAGTAGCTTAAGGTAAAATATTTTACAAGTGTTAGAATTAGGGTTTTACTATGTAAAGTCCAGGACTCTAACCCATTTAACATGGTGACTAAAAATCTCAACAAGAATGGGAAAAATATCAATCTTTAAAAAAAAAAAAGTAAAAATGAACAATCCATGAGGACAAATCACCTAAAGTAATTTGGAAGAATGGGAAACAGCATGATACCCTATATGTTATCCTCTAAGTCTCCTGTAGCATGATATTGTTCTGAATAGGTCTCAATAAATACAAATCAATAAATAAAGAACAGATCTTCCTAACACTTTCCAATAGAATGTAAATGAAGGGGGGAGTGAAAAACTAATTTAGCAAGATTTTGTCATCCCCTTGAGTAACATTAAACCAAAGATAATGACTCAATTTGATCATCTAGCAAATAGTTCTCTTACCTAAGAGACACATGGTCTAAAACAGTACCTCTTAATACACATGCCAGAGGAGACCCAGGAGAGCCTTCAGCCTGCTAGGTTAGCCCACAGCTGCTGCACAGCCATTCCTATCTAGTCCATTGATGCTGGGACTCAGGCAGTTTGCACCTCCCAAAGTCTAGTATTTGAGAAAGGAATCAGGAGTGCATCCATTAGTGATGTTTGTGCATATATTCTTTCTCCTTCCTTTCCTTTAGCTGCCTTCAGGTCACCAAAATAAGCAAACTTAGTTATGGACATTCAGCCTGAATTATGATAGACAGTTCATAAGGGTCATAATTAAGCAAGTTTTCTGATAAGCTCTGAGAAAATATTAAAAGAAGATGCATAAATTAGACACTAGGTTTGCAGGTAGAATTAAATCTAGTTATCCAGTTTTTTTTTTTTTTTTAATGCACTGTAGACTTATAAAGAGTAAATTTAGAGGCTAAACCATGAGTTCAGCAGAAAAAAAAAGATTTGAAGACATTTAGTAAAGTAGAATTCAGCCTTTAGCAGTGGTGGTCACATAGTTGATATCAGATAATATTTGTTGAATGCCCTGGGAAAACAATTTCAGGATAGTTTGAACAATTATGAGAACAATGCTGATGAATTACTTCAGTTTAATCCATCATACATTTACTGAGTGCCAGCTAGGTGTACGTCAATCAACATATACTGTGCATAATGAAAATTCAAAGTTAGATAAAAGATAGTAAATTTTCCAAGGAAACTGCATCTGGTGTTTTCATTTCTCTGTTATGGGATGAGTTTCAGTCACAACTGTAAGAAAATACTAGCAGATAGTGGGAAGAAACGTGATATTCTGAGACTTAGAGGAAGAGGTAACTAGAGAAATTATCTGTTTTTTAAAAAATATATGCATATTATTCATTATATATTATATAATATATTGTAATATGCATGATAATTTAAAATTATATGACATATTTAACCTTTGAAAGTTATTTTTACAAAATATTTTTGCTGTCAGACTGGGATTTTAAGCAAAATTATAGCAGAGCAGTGATTTGAAAACATACATATTTTCAGATAAAATAGCATGTTAGAAAAATACAAGTCAACATATAAAAATCTTTACTATTGATTTCTTGTGATAATTTTTACAGAGAATGACCATTTCATATTTCTGATTACAACTATTATTCTCTTTGAGCCCTCACTAAAATGCTTTTACATGTGAGATGTGTTAAAACCCTATTAAAGAAGTTAGTTAACTATAGATAATCCATTGGCTAAGTCAGGCTTCTATCAGCAGACTAAAGTGGTAGCTGCTGGAAATAGGGTTGAAGATTGAATCTATTCAAGAGACTGTTCCCTATTGACTGGTACTTAGAGAACTTGATCATTTAGTTGTAATTTAGAAACTATAGTTAGTGTCCCAAAACTCTACTTGAAATTTCTTTTGCACAAGGGAGCCAAACTGTTACTTCCTCATAACTGCCCTGCAATTTTCAGGGATTACTCTAAGTGTGAATTGTCAAGTGTTCCTTCCAGCTGCCTCCTGTCAGGCTATAATCCCATACTGAGCCTTGTCAGAGGTCACTGAGCTCTTGACTAATGCATTTCATTAGAAGAGGAAAGCAGAATGTCTCCAGCACACAAATGGCAGGAGACATACAGCAGGACCGGGCACTTCTTTAAAAAAACACACTAAACTTTAAATCCATGAAATTTTAAAAAGTCTCTTTCAGTATATATTCAATTATTCAGAACAAAAGTTAGTATATCAAATGTTTATAATCATGTGGCATTATTTTTGCAATTAAAACTTTCAAGCTATTAACAGTGATGGATGAATCATTGATAAGAAAAATACTTATACCAACAAATCTCTTCCTTTTTCATAGTTGCTCCGTAAATCAATTTTTAGGATATTTAAATTTTCACTTTTCCCTGATAGTTAATATATTGTTACATTTATTTAAACCCTTGAAATCCTTTATATTGAAATCTACTTTCAGTGAAGGTGGAAATCTGCAAATATAGTGGTAAAATTTAAATTTCAAAAAATCTATCTTGTGGAATTCTTTGGTACATGAACATTTGGTTCCCTCAATAAGATATAATTAGGAAAAAAGTGTGTCCACCATAGGTGTAATAGTTGTTTTAAGAATTTCTCTTTAAGTACACCACTAAATATTGTTCTCTGTTTGGTCTTACGTTTCTGCTATTATTTTTGAGATTTAGCCTTATAAGAACAATCTTGAAAGACTATTCTTTAGTTAGAAAGATACTAATGGGGACTTCCCTGTTGGTGCAGTGGTTAAGAATCCGCCTGCCAATGCAGGGGACACAGGTTTGATCCCTGGTCCGGGAAGATCTCACATGCCGCGGAGCAACTAAGCCCATGCGCCACAACTACTGAGCTGGCACTCTACAGTCCACGAGTCACAACTACTGAAGCCCACGCGCCTAGAGCCCGTGCTCTGCAACAAGAGAAGCCACCGCAACG
>NW_006796461.1:0-535 GCF_000442215.2 Lipotes vexillifer | reverse complement strand
TGCACTGCCATTTTATCACTTTGCACATTCCAAGTGTATCTTGGCAACTTATCGATAGACTGTTACGACCTTGAAAGTGGAAATCACATCTTACTCCTCTTTGTGTAGAATTCAGTACCTCGCCCAAGTCTTTACACTTAGCAAGGTCTAGAACAAAATTCCCAAATGGATTAATAAATGCCACCATCAGTGAGAGAATTATTCTGGACCCAGTTCCTAAATACAATGATTAAGAATACTGATTTGGTGAAAAGTCAGCAAAATTGAACAATTATCTAGATATACCTTTTGGGGAAAGGATAAAATGAAACATGCATTTTAACACTGAAAAGATTTAAAAGTCACATAGTAAATAACTGTGATTGACCTATCTAAGAGATGAACTGACAATCTAAGAGAAAAATTCGTAAAAGGATTTTTGTATATTGTGTTGATTGTACTTCTGGTTTTCAGTCCAAATTGTAAGGAGCCTGAAAGTTGTTACTTGCTTCCTCACAACAGGAAAAGTGATGAATAAACTGAAAAGCAGCAACTC
>NW_006796460.1:0-782 GCF_000442215.2 Lipotes vexillifer | reverse complement strand
CCCGTGTCCCCTGCATCGGCAGGTGGACTCTCAACCATTGCGCCACCAGGGAAGCCCGGGTTGGTTGTTTTTGATATTGAGTTGTATGAGCTTTTTATATATGTTGGATATTAATCCTTTATAGGTCATATCATTTGCAAATATTTACTCCCATTGAGTAGGTTGTCTTTTTGTTTTGTTGATGGTTTCCTTTGCTGTGCAAAAGCTTTTAAATTTAATTAGGTTGCATTTATTTATTTTTGCTTTTATTTCCTTTACTTTAGGAGACAGATCCCAAAAAAATATCACTGCAATTTATGTCAAAGATTGTTCTGCCTATGTTTTCCTATAGGAGTTTTTTAGTATCTGGGTCTTAAATCCATTTTGAGTTTATTTTTGTACATGGTGTTAGAGAATGTAGTAATTTCACTCATTTACATATGGCTGTCCAGTTTTCCCAACACCACTTTTTGAAGAGATCATCTTTTCTCTGTTGTGTAGTTTTACCTCCTTTGTCATAGATTAATTGACCATAAGTGTGTAGGTTTATTTCTGGGCTTTCTGTCCTGTTCCACTGATCTATGTGTCTGTTTTTGTCGCAGTACCATACTGTTTTGAGTACTGTAGCTTGTAGTATAGTCTGAAGTCAGGGGGTATAATTCCTCCCACTCTGTTTTTCTTTCTCAAGATTGTTTTGGCTGTTGGAGGTCTTTTGTGTTTTCATACAAATTTAAAATTTGTTGTTCTAGTTCTGTGAAAAATGCCATTGGTAATTTGATAGGGATTGCATTGAATCTGTAGAT
>NW_006796459.1:0-2491 GCF_000442215.2 Lipotes vexillifer | reverse complement strand
GGAAGATCCCACATGCCGCGGAGCTGCTGGGCCCGTGAGCCATGGCCGCTGGGCCTGCGCGTCTGAAGCCTATGCTCTGCAATGGGAAAGGCCACAACAGTGAGAGGCCCGCGTAGTGAAAAAGAAATGCCTACCTTCATCAAACTGTATTGTTCTATATAGTTTTTTTTTACTGAATTCATGTATTTATTACCTAATATGTGCAAGGTTTGGCCCACTTACAAATAATTAGACATGCTCATGTAGTCGACAGAGCATGTAATGTATTACTTTCATTGAAATTATAGTTATTATTTCAGAAATGGATTGTAAGATAGTGTAAAGACACATCCATAGGAATATAACATAGAATTGCTAAGTTAAAAACAATGAAGTCTGTAAGACTACAAACTAGGAAGATACACTAAGCAATTGACACACTGCAAGAGTGTCAATAAAATCAAATTTTGCCCGTTAGAAGAATAATGAGCTCTTTTCTCTCTGTACCCAATGGAGATTAATTTAAGAACATGTATTTTGTGCATGTTCCTCACCTCTCCCGATAAAATAAAAGTGCTAAAAGTGGTCATCTGGGAGTGGTTTTTTCTTTACTTTTTATTCTCTTTTCTGAGAAGAAACATGTTGCATAACTTCTATTGCACACAGAGTAGCATAATAGACATTTTGTTATTTGGATTCCTGGCCAAGTGATTCAATTAAAGGACGTTCAATTAAAGGATGTGTTTTCTGTAATTATCATATCAGAACTGACAGAAAAGTTCCTCTACTTTTAAAATGCCCAAAGTTAGGCAACAATATGTTAATGCCACGTGACCAGTAAAAATTAGCAAGTTTCTGAAAGAAAGCTGTAGCTCTCATTCTCCATAGGCAGGTTTTTCTGAAGTCAAGCCCCAGGAACCCCCCTTTTTCTCAGGCTCACTCTGTCTGTTTCTCGAAGCTTCTGTCTTCCCTGATGTTATCACACATTTTTACCATAGCTACTGTCCACCCTCCTTTTCCTGGGGTAGTAGCAGAGATGCTTTGGTTACAACTGAAACCCCACATCACATGAGCAATTCCTTCCACTTTTGCTGTTTTGTCTTCAGGTACTCCCTGCTTTGAAGCTGCTCCCTAGATATTTATGTATCCTTTTGAATTTGCTTCATGCTCTGAACTTCCCGTGAGCTCTTCTGTTTCTTCAAATGTATCTGTTGTGTTTTCCATTCTCTCAACCGTGGAATGAAGAAATCCTGATGAGATCGTTTGAGCTTGTATTAATACATACTACTGGCTTTATATGATTCCACTTTCAGAAAACATGTCTAATAGGAGCCATCAATAATAAAAACCTCTCAAACAACTGTCGATTAGTATATTGGTGATATCAAAAGTTAAATATGATGTATCTGTCTGAAGAATGCATTTTACTTCATTTCAAGGAAATTAAAGCACTATTTTTGTAATATTATTTTTTTGAAATTATATCAATTTAATTTTACAAAATCATATTTTTTTAAAGTCTGGCATTCAAGGAAGTAGAATCATTTTATACAAAAGCCATCTCTTTTCTTCCCAGTCAAAAATATGTGTATTGGAAAGCAAGAGATACAAGGCAAAATTCGTATTACTTTTGGTATAATTTTTATTCAAGGATAGAATTTCCATTCTCTTGCAACCAACTTTTCATTCTCTTCAAATTCTGAACAGTGCATAATATAAATTTTTTTTTATTGGAATATAGTTGCTTTACAATGTTGTGTTCGTTTCTGCTGTGCAGCAAAGTGAGTCAGCCACACATATACATATATCCCCTCTTGCTTGGATCTCCTTCCCATTTAGGTCATGCTTTTATATTTTTGAATAGAATATACAATTTATGTTGGATGTTCTATGCTGGAGCCAAGTCTCTAAATATATTTTGTCCTTATGATAGTTTATTTCAGGTTCACAGAGCTCTAGAACTACAGAAAACATATTTAACTCTTCTGCTATTATGGATATTTCTGTAGAAAAATTTGAGAGTAACTGCCTAAAAAGACTTGGATTTAGCTTTGTTGGACAATTGTTCAGAGACCCCCATTATCCACTTGTATCAACCTTAGGCCTAGAATGGAGAAAGCAGAGGTTAGCTTTGAATTCTACATTTTGAGTAAATTTTGGTATCTACTTCTTCAATGATAAGAGAAACAGTTGAGGAGCAGAGGAGACTGCAAAAAGAATGGGATAACACAAGGACAAATTTCTTTTTTACACCCTAGCCAGCATCCATAACACTTGCGGCAACCTCAGGTGTGACAAGTTCCACAGACCCATGGCTAGAGAGGGAATTAGACTGTGAGAATTAGATGGACACTACAAATTATTTAGAGCCATACACTCATTTTACAGATGAGAAGATGAGGTGAGGAGATTTTTCTTTGATCTCCCACCCCCTCATCTGAAGAAGTAGGCAACTGTGCTAAGGGAATTAGTCAAGAAATATTTCTATCTTAATAATTAAAAAAAAAAAAAA
>NW_006796458.1:0-870 GCF_000442215.2 Lipotes vexillifer | reverse complement strand
GGGCACACTGAACTCTAATTTCCCACCAGGAAGAAGAATGAACCAAAGCCTCAGCATGCCGTGTCTGAAACACACTAGGGTCTGAAGCAATCCTGTGGGATGGCGGCCATATCAGAAGAAAACGAGGGGAGAAAAGGAGCTCAGGGCCACTGTAATTCACAAACCTGCAGAGTTATAAATGACAGCTTTCGTCCAAAAATATATTGAAGTAAGGCGGCGAAGAGAACTTGAAAGTGAGGCAGAATTGCAGGAAACCGATTTCAGGAGGTGGTTTGGAATTGCATTTAAATCCTATGAAAATAGGCAGAATGCCGACCAGGATGCCCTTGGCCAAAAAGGGCGTATGCGTTTTTCCCTGAATATATTCAGGAAAAAACGCATACGCCCTTCTTGGCCAACCAAGCAAGCTTGCAAGGGAAATCTACGCTACAATGAACTCTCACTTCCCCCCGGTCAAAAAGGCCATCTGAAAAAAGTGTAAAATCCAGAAAGGCAGGACAGTCCAGGGAGAACAGGGAGCGTTGTTATGCTGACGGACGGTATGTAAATTGCCAACAGCCACCCTGGAGAAACGTATGGAATTTTCTGAAACATCAAATAAACAAGGTACATAGCCTCGGGCACTAGGCTTAGGGAAACAGAAATCAAAAAGACAGAGCTACCACAAAGTTTGGCGCTGCCCCCTTTACAGGAACCTCGTCCACAGTACAAGTTAAATATCCACGAAATGAAAAATTGGATCGCTAAGTTGTGCCACTTTACGTGCCATGGAATATCAGTCAGCAATGAAATCAACGTCATGAGGCACGTAGCATCTTAGCGAGTGGATTTAGGTACGATGATTCCAAGTGAAATAGGTCACACGGAAAA
>NW_006796457.1:0-3455 GCF_000442215.2 Lipotes vexillifer | reverse complement strand
ATTTTTATGTGAAACATGGCAATCTCACTGAATTCTCTTAATGGCTTCATTAGTGTGCCATTTGATTCTGATGGGTTTTGTACGTAAAAGCTTGCATCATTTAGAAATAATGAGAGTTTCATTTCTTCTCTTCCATTTCTTATCCTCCTCACATTTCTTGTCTTAGGAATGGGCAGGTCCTCCAGGAGAATGTGAAACTGAGGTGATCAGAATAGGACATCCATGGCTCATTCTTGGCCTTTTTGAGAATGCACCTCAAGTTTCTTCTTTACACATAATATTTGCTGTAGAGCAATGATTCTCAAGCTTTTTTGTCTCAGGGTCCCATTATACTCTTAAAAATTATTGAGGACCTCAAAGAAATTTTATTTATCCTGACTCTATCAGGATTTAACACACTGGATAGAAAAAATGTTTAAGCATTTAAAAACACAATAATATATTGTGCTGTTATGAAGTTTTATGAGGATTGAGTTAATTTATGAAAAACCCTTTGCAGAGTATCTAAAAAACGGTTAATTAAATAAATGAATAAATAAAAAGACAATAATAAATCCATTATGTTAACATAAATACTATATTTTAATGAAAATAATCTTTTTCCAAAACAAAAAAATTAATAACAAAATTAGTAGCTTTACATTTTTGAAAAATTGTCAATATCTATCTTAATAGAAGATAGCTGGATTCTCATGTCTGATCCTGCACTCAGTCTGTCACAATACATTATTTGGGTTGATGTATACAAAAAAATTCAACATCACACAGATATAACATATAGGTAGAAAACAGGAGAGCATTGTAATAGAATTTTATGATAATTCAGGCAATTCTTTGATCCGATACCAAACTTGACAAGTGGTAGTTTCTTAAAGGTCACTTGCAATGTAGAAATCTAAAACCATATCAATGAACATTTCATACCCAGTACACTCATGAAAAAAATGAGAATGAAAAAGGAAAAGAATATCTTAGTGCTACTGTGAAAATAGTTTTGATCTCACAGACTCCCCTGAAAGGGTCTTAAGAGACCCTCAGGTTTCCCTAGAACACATTGTGAGAACAGCTGCTATAGATTATTGGTATTTAACCTTCATCAAGTCAAAAAGCATCTCATTATTTTATAATATGTCTCTTTTTTGTTGTCATAATAGGTGTTGACCCTTATGAAAGGCATGGCTGAGAGGCTGAGAGGGCTTTCTCTGCCCTGGAGCTGAGAGCTCAGCACAGGTACACAGAGTGGTGGAAAGTCCTCGGGGAACCCACGACATTGGTGGGGTGGCCTGTCAATTTTGAAGCTCAAGGGCTTTACACATGAGTTCAAAGGATTTAATTTCTGACACAGCTGCTGTGTGGTCCAGAAGGGACCATCCTGAGGAAACGACCAGGAAAGCAAGGTCCAGGCTGGAGGAGTGTCCTCTAACCACACACCTGCCAGCAGCCTGGGGGCCTCCTTCCTGGAGCTCCACACCCTCTCTCCTCTTCTGCTCAGCCCCTCCACCCCTGACAGCGGCCACCAGGGAGAACAGGCCTCCCTATTTTCTCAGGGTTGCACAATGAGGAATGTGACCTGTGGATGAGGACAGCCACTGGTCTCCCGTAAGTTACCCTTTGCAGTTTTGTAGGAGAAATGACCTGCAGGGACTCTCCCTCAGGCACCAGTCCAGCTTTCCTTCTCACCCCATGACCCCAGCAGGGATGGCTCAGTATAAATACAGCCACGTGTCCCCAGCAGGTCTGCTCCACCGGGTTCAGGTGAGAAACTTCTCCAAGGACTGATTTCTTTGAAAACACTTACTTCAATTCTTCTGTTTTGTATTTGTCCTGGATGAGGTCAGTGCTGGCAGCGTGGCGCATGGGAAATGCTTTTTGATTAATTCCAGGCTGCTTTCGCGAGACACGGCTAGGTCCCAGCTGCCCTCTTCTCCCACCATAGACACCTTGGCGACCTCTTAGGCTTGGGTTCAGGGTTGGTGGGTTCAGAGCTGAGGGCTAGTGGCTCCGAGTGAGGTCCTACTGCAATATTCCCTAGGCGGACCGCTGAGAGTCTAATGAGAACAAGTGGAAAGAACAGCCGGGCTCTCCTCGACATACACATCCCAAAGTGGGTGTACAAGGCTTGTCCGTGTCTCCCTGACCCTCTCCTTTCATTCCAGCACAATGAAGCTTTTCACAGGCCTCATTCTCTGCTCCTTGGTGCTGGGAGTCCACAGCCGATGGTTTTCCTTCCTTGGTGAGGCTTATGAAGGTAAGGCTGGTGGAGGGATGACGACACCCCTGGGCCTCTGGGATTCACCATGAGCACTCTTAAGGGTTGGAGCTACTGTCTTAGGCGGCGCTGCCCTATGTGGTAGAATGTGCCAGGTGTTTGGGGAGGTTTTTCTCAGACAGATTGAAAACCACAGGATTTATGTCAATCAGTCACTAGAGAAAGAACAGCCATCATTCCCAGCTGAAATGGAAGTTTGAATGGAAGACATAAAGTGAGTCTTGAAATGGTACAGCATTTCCCTCAGACCAATTGCATGACGTAGGATGAAAGCTATCCATCTATTTCCCTTCTCTTCTCCGCTGCCTCCACTCATTTCTCCCTCCCTCCCTCCCTTTCCCGCTTCCTTCCTTCCTTCCTCTCTTCTTCTCTTCCTTCTTACCTTCCATTTCCTAATTGGATAATCCAGCGACCTTCAGCTTAGCTCTTGCTCCGGCTTCCTGTACTCAGTGACACTGTCCCTGGTTTAGTCTGTTTCCTACCCTTTTATAGCCTTTTAACTGACCAAAAAAACCGTGTGCGACCACGGGGAACCTAACAACATATCTCAAGCTTCCAGTAGGAACTCGGCCCTTACATGCACTTCAGGGTGACCAACTCTCTTGCTTTGCCCAGGTCTGAGGACTTTTCCAGGACACTTTCAACGCTAACTGGGGCAGTTCCAGGAAAACAGGGGCAGTTCTGGTTAGGCCGGGACAGGTGGTCACCTACTTACCTGCAGAATACCTCCATGAGGGAGGCATCTTCCCCCATCTGAAGGGGAGAAAACCGAGGCTTAGAGCAGCCGAGTCCGTTGCCCAGGGACTAAGTGCCAGTCAGCAGGTGGCAGGACAGAAGTTTGAACCCAGCTGGGCATGAGGCCAAAGCTCTTGCTGGGCAGACTTGTCCCAGTACCACTTCCTCAAGCTGGGGGCTTATCAATCTCAGCTGCATGTTGGATTCACCTGGGGAGCAATGAAAACTATTGATGCCTGAGACCCACCCCAGGGAGTGTGAGGTAATTGGCCTGGGCTGTGAGGTAAGTCTCATGGGACTTTCAGTATCTCCCCAGCTGATTGGGAAGTGTAACCAGGCTGAGGAAAAGACCCACTGCTCGAGGGCTTGCTTCCTCAGGCAGCCCACATCATCAATACCGTCCACTAGAAAGTTCTCAGGATGCCATTTACGTGCCTAACGGCAGGGGGAA
>NW_006796455.1:0-219 GCF_000442215.2 Lipotes vexillifer | reverse complement strand
TGCCGAGACAAATTTTTGTCCCCTATTGGCAGTTCACATGGTGAGCGTACTTTGAAGATAATAGTATAATTGTATAATTGTTATATAACAGTGGTATGTATAGTATAGTAGTATAATTATGTAAATTTTTATATATTTCAAAATTGTTTATAAAAGAGTATATTTAAAATTCCCTCTACAAAAACATGATTTGATAATTGTTCGTTTCCTTAAATCTCA
>NW_006796454.1:0-596 GCF_000442215.2 Lipotes vexillifer | reverse complement strand
CCAGAACGGAGCGCGCGTTTCCGCAGAGCTGGAACTCTCGCAGCTCGGGGTCTCTTCCCTCCGCCGTCACGAAACTCCCCGGAGGCCGAGGGGAGGGCGGCCTCACTGAGGCTGCCGGTTTTGGAGGGGCCCCGGCGGCCGAAGCCGCGACAGTCGTGCGGACGGCGGGCTGGGGATTTATCCTGCAATAAAATACCGTCTATCGAAAAATGTACATGTGGAACCACTACCGTTTTGGCAGTTTATAAATCTTGGTTGCAATTTACTCACAGAACTGAGCTTTGGAACATCCAGGCCCAGCATGGAATGCAGTTTTTCCACAAGTGAATTCTCAATCATAATCCTTTGACAACAGTTGAAGATTCTTTTTAAATCGCCAGCATTAAAATATTTACACATGGGAACAACACAAGTGTCACAGCAATTGAAAGCATCGTCATGATGACACTTGAATTGGAAAAACTATAAAGTTGCTATGAATATTTGTTTACAAGTCTTTGTAAATACCTGCAAGTAGAATGGCTGGATCATTGTCTGAGCCGAGTGGATGAAAGGCTCTTGCTGCTCCAGCCAGAAGTCAGGACTCTGCCTCTGAG
>NW_006796453.1:0-627 GCF_000442215.2 Lipotes vexillifer | reverse complement strand
GTCAGCAGGGCGATCTCCACTGCGTGGACACTGTTGAATCAAAGCCCTCCTCTCCTCTTCCAGGAAAGAAAAGTATGTGCTTATCTGAAGTCAGACGGTCTTAGGTGAGGGCTAAGAGTGTACCTGCCCAATCATGCAGCACACCTGTTTACATGGCAGTCAGCGTCCCACACCTGGCTTCTGGGACGTCTAACCTCCACAACCTTTCACTCTGCTAGAATCATGGCTCATTCGCTAATTAAAGGGTATTATGCACACCAGCTAAGAACTTGGAATAAGGAAGTGTATGCGAAAGCATTAGCCCTGGAGATGGCACTAGGTACACTTTGCAGAAAAAGAAAACCAGGAAAAATGATTCACCTGGGGCAGCCCCTCCGCACACTTCAGTCTAATAAGCTAGCCGCAGCTCATAGGGAAGGAAGCCACCCAGCATAGGACAAACCCAGGGAGAGCCCAGTAAATTAGCCAAAGGGAGAGGGATGCGCAGTAGAGAGAATGAATGAGAGAGAAAGCTGGTGAGCCAACTTCTCCCATAACCACCTGTGAGGTCTCGCTCTCCTCTGGTGCACCCCAGGCCAAGGACAAGCACACCTGCACCCCAGGCCAAGGAGCCAGGGAGACAAGGGC
>NW_006796452.1:0-540 GCF_000442215.2 Lipotes vexillifer | reverse complement strand
CCTGCTGTGACTAAGCGCCAGTCCCCAGCCAAGCTCCAAACCCCATTTCTACTCCAAGACTTCGGCAAGAAACCCGTTCCATGGAGGGAACCCAATGTTCCTGAGCCAGTAATGTCAAAGCCTGTCGAACTACAGCAGAGGCCAGAGCGGGAGGCCATGAAGAGGCGGGCCCAACAACAACGTGAGAATGCTGCCAAATACACCTCTTTGGGGACAGTGCAATTTTTCATTGAGAGGGAAAAAGAAATGGAAATTGCTGACTACTATGGATATTTAAAGTAACAGCTGCTAGGACTGTTGGTGCCACCTTGGGGACCAGCTCTTCTTCCAAGATAAGCATAAATTTATTTATATTGGTATATTTTAAAACAATAAAAAAATTGAATAAAAAAATGTAATAGAATTAGTAGATGAGTAATAAACCTTTTGAATTTTGAGATGCTGCTAACTGTGGCGTGTTTTTTTGTTTTGTTTTGTTTTGTTTTTGATGGGGTTGGAATCAAAGTCTGCATGAGAAAGGAAGGACTGAAAGTTGGATGG
>NW_006796451.1:0-246 GCF_000442215.2 Lipotes vexillifer | reverse complement strand
AACCCATGCCCTAACACGTATGCTAACCCTAAACCGTCATCGTAAGCTAACCTGTACCCTAAATCGTCCACATTCCCTAACACTAACCCTAACCCTAACCCTAAACCTAACACTTACCCGAAGCATTAACCCAACCCGAGCCCTAATCCTAACCTGTACACTAACACTAACCCGTTCCATAAAATGTACGCTAACCCTAAATCGTTGTCGTACCCTAACCTGTAGCCTAAATCGCACCCGTTCCCT
>NW_006796450.1:0-1778 GCF_000442215.2 Lipotes vexillifer | reverse complement strand
CCGTGTCCCCTGCATCGGCAGGTGGACTCTCAACCACTGCACCACCAGGGAAGCCCTAATGTGTTTTTTTAAAATGAGAATATATTTATTACATTGGGGTAGGGAAGGAATTTTTAACTAAAACCAAAAAAAGGAAAAAAACTGCTCTACAATGAAGAACTTCTAAATAGTAAAATTTACCATAAATATACCTGAAAGATAATTGTCAGACAAGGAAAGACATTCATGATATAAAAAATGAAGGATTAGTATCAAACATATATGATAAATTATTACATATAAAGAAGAAAAAAAAAGTTTTAAATCCACACCCCCCAACCCAGAGTTGGCAATAGGCAATGGATTTGAGCAGATGAGTCGTTGAAGTGTAAGAAAGCATACTGATGATTAAATACGTAAAAAGATCATAATCTCAGTAGTAATCTCGGCAAAAATATTAAAATGATAATAAAGAATCATTTCACATCCAACAGATTAGCAGAAAGGTAAAACTTCTAATAATTCCAAGTGTTAACAATGATGTGGATGAATGATTACTCTTTTAGATTATTGGTGAAAGTATAAATTGGTACAACTACTTTGGAAAACAATTTTATAATACATAAAAATTTGAAAGTTTGCAGCCATTTTGGAAAGAAGGGAGTTTGGCAATATCCAGAACACTTGAAAATGTGCAGACCCTGTGACCATCAATTTCTTGTTTAGGCCTGTTATCATAGAAGAGCTCTCAGAGAAGACATAAACAAAGATGTTCACTGAAGTATCATTTAATAATGAAAACTGGAACTGGCGCAAATCTCCACTAATAGGTGACTGCATAAATAAGATGTGGTATCTTCCTTTGATGAAAAACTATGCAGCAGTGAAAATGAATGAGCTATCTATATGGATTAACACTGGTAAATGTCAAGAACACATATGCTGAGTGTCAAAAAATAGGTTGCCTAATATTATATATACTATAATGTTTTTGCATACATTTAAAAAACTATACAAAAGAATATTATCCTAAAAACTTGGTCTGCCTAACATGGCAGGTAATGATAATTTTTTTGTTTTGGATAAAAAGAGAGAAAAATTAGGGAATATGCACTACAAATATACATGGGTTTATGTGGTTTTCTGTATTGTTTATTATAAAAAAGAATCAATGAATGAAGAAAAACAGTGTATAGTAAGTGGAAGAAATCAACTAATATAAGGTCCCTTGACAGCATAATTACTTCTTACACATTCAGCAAATACCTGAGGCATCTAAACCCTACTGGCACTATACTGACTGAGTATAAATTGGTATACAAGATAGATACAATTGCTGCTTAAAATTTAAAAAGGATACAGACTAGTGAATTGATAATCACAATACCACAAGAAAAGTGCAGACATAGAGAAGTACCTAGTACTAACGCAGGTATGTGAGAGGACCACTGTGCTGGTCAAGGTGTCTTTGGGTGTAAGTAACAGAAAAAAGCTTACACAATTACAGGGATGTATTGGTTTAAATAACTGGTAAGTTTAAAGATAGATCAGCATAGGTTTGAGTCAGCAACTAAAAAACGTCATCCAAGAGCAAGTTTCCCTTCCTCAATTCTACAATTCCCCAGGGGTCAGCTCAGCTTCACTCTACTGTTGGCTCCCTCTTGTGGTGCCACATGGTTACCAAATACTCCAAGTTCAATGTTTCTCCAGTTCATGACCAGGGAGAGACACCGAAGGATTTTTTTTTAATTGGAGTATAATTGCTTTACAATGGTGTGTTAGTTTCTGCTTTATAACAA
>NW_006796449.1:921841-954700 GCF_000442215.2 Lipotes vexillifer | reverse complement strand
GGAGCTGGAGAAATCAGACTCCCTGACTTCAGACTATACTACAAAGCTACAGTAACCAAGACAGTATGGTACTGGAACAAAAACAGAAATGTAGATCAATGGAACAGGATAGAAATCCCAGAGATAAACCCACACATCAACTAATCTATGACAAAGGAGGCAACGATATACAATGGAGAAAAGACAGTCTCTTCAATAAGTGGTGCTGGGAAAACTGGACAGCTACATGTAAAAGAATGAAATTAGACACTCCCTAACACCATACACAAAAATAAACTCAAAATGGATTAAAGACTGGACACTATAAAACTCTTAAGAGGAAAACAAAGGAAAAACACTCTTTGACATAAATCACAGCAAGATCGTTTTTGGCCTACCTCCTAGAGTAATGGAAATAAAAACAAAAATAAACAAATGGGACCTAATGAAACTTAAAAGCTTTTGCACAGCAAAGGAAACTATAAACACGACAAAAAGATAGCCCTCAGAATAGAAGATATTTGCAAATGAATCAATGGACAAAGGATTAATCTCCAAAATATATAAACAGCTCATGCAGCTCAATATTAAAAAAAACCCAATCAAAAAATGGGCAGAAGACTTAAATAGATATTTCTCCAAAGAAGACATACAGATGGCCAAGGGACACATGAAAAGCTGTTTAACATCACTAATCATTAGAGAAATGCAAATCAAAACTACAGTGAGGTATCAGCTCACACCAGTTAGAATGGGCATCAACAGAAAAATCCACAAACAACAAATGCTGGAGAGGGTGTGGAGAAAAGGGAACCCTCCTGTACTGTTGATGGGAATGTAAATTGATACAGCCACTGTGGAGAACAGTATGGAGTTTCCTTAAAAAACTAAAAACAGAATTACCATATGACCCACCAAACCACTACTTGGCATATACCCTGAGAAAACCATAATTCAAAAAGACACATGCACCCCAACGTTCTTTGCAGAACTATTTGCAATAGCCAGGTCATAGAAGCAACCTAAATGCTTATCGACAGATGAACGGATAAAGAAGATGTGGTACATGTATACAATGAAATATCACCCAGGCATAAAAAGGAATGAAATTGGGTCATTTGTAGAGACTTGGACGGACCTAGTGTCTGTCATACAGAGTGAAGTAAGTCAGAAGGAGAAAAACAAATACTGTATATTAACGCATATATGTGGAATCTAAAAAGATGGTACACATGAACCAGTCTGCAAGGCAGAAATAGAGACACAGTTGTAGAGAACAAATGTATGGACACCAAGTGGGGAAAGCGGGGGGTGGAGGTGGTGGGATGAACTGGGAGATTGGGATTGACATATATACACTAATATGCATAAAATAGATAACTAATAAGAACCTGCTGTATAAAAAAAATAAATAAAATTCAAAATAATAGGTGGCAAAGAGGATTAGGAAGACTCTAGTTAAGGAGATTAAAAAAAAAAAAGGTAGGGCACTGAAACCCTGATGTTTAAGGAGACAAATTTACCTTCTTGTATTGGCTTTTAATTAAAACCGGGCAAAGAAGAATTCAAAAATCTTTGCTCAGCCTTTAAAGATCCCAGGCCCTGTTGTTTCTTCTATTTTTCCCTTTCTTCATTCTGTTACACATGTAACAAATATTATTCTATGTGATTGGAATGTAGCAGTGAACAGGATGGACAGGAGTCTGTATTTAGAAAAGTTCCCTGCCCTCAAGGAGTAAACAATAAATATAATTTAAGAGACAAATAGTATTAAGAGAGCAAACAATATAAAAGGAGACAAACAGTAAACAATAAATATAATAAAGAAATAAATGATATTGTCTCTTAGAAATTGATAAGTCCTGTGGGGGGAAAAAAGGGAGAGAAACATGTAAGGCAAGGTGTTGGAGACCACGAGTGCAAGTGGGATACAACTTTTTTAAAGTATAGTTGATTTACAATATTATATTAGTTTCAGGTGTTCAGCATTATATTCTGTATACAATTTTAAATAGGGTATTTAGAGTATATCTTATTGAAGTGATATTCAAGTAAAGACTTTCTGTCGTTCAGATCACCTTTCACTTAATGCTAAGTTGCAATGCAGTGTAAAGTTTTTGAAGTATTAAATATCCCTCATGAATATTAAAATACATTCATTACACAGTCTATAAAATAATGATACATTTTATTAAACTATGTTAGGAAATCTTATATTTCTCTGAATATCTCACTAACAGTAGCTTTCAGTTTCTGCTATGTATTAAAAATCACCACACAAATTGATTTTTTCCTTATATTATGAGTAGTTGTAGGTTTGTTAAGCTATTAAGTCTTCCTTTAAGTTCTGTCCAATTCATTCTGTACCCAAAGCCCTTAGCTCTCCAACCGGCTAAAATAGAACCTCCTTTTTAATTTTTCTGGGAATGATATCTTCTACTAAAAAAAAAGTAGACTTCAGAAGAGGGGCAGAGGCTTACGAGGGATTAAGAGAGGAAGGCTTCACCCAGGTTACCAAACAAAATAGCCAGTGATCAGTCCTAGAGATCAAAGGTGTAAAAAATTGCCTTTGTATCCAGCTGGCTTTGGCTATTGATTTAGTTGGTGTAAAACATAGAAAGTGCTACCCTTAGGGATAATTTTAACTTAATCAATGTTTATTTTTGATATCCTCTGAAGGCTCCCTCTACTTCTCAATCTCTGGATACCTAACATGTTTGTTACCTGAGTCTCCCATAATGGTCAGTTCCCCTTCCGAAAGTGCCCCAGGTTTTGAAAGTTTGAATCTCCTCTTCATTTCCCACCCTTGTAGATATAGGAATACTTCATTTTATTGCACTTCACAGATATTGCATCTTTTACAAATTGAAGGTTTGTGGCCACCCTGCATTGAGCAGTGAGTCTCTGTCACATTTTGGTAATTCTCGCAGTATTTCAAACTTTATTATTATTATTATTATTTTATTTTTATTTTTTGCGGTATGCGGGTCTCTCACTGTTGTGGCCTCTCCCGTTGCGGAGCACAGGCTCCGGATGCGCAGGCTCAGCGGCCATGGCTCACAGGCCCAGCCGCTCCACGGCATGTGGGATCTTCCCGGACCGGGGCACGAACCCGTGTCCGCTGCATCGGCAGGCGAACTCTCAACCACTGCGCCACCAGGGGAGCCCCTTATTTTATTATTTTTATATTTGTTATAGTGATCTGTGATGAGTGATCTTTGATGTTACTACTGTAATTGTTTTGGGATGCCACAAACCGCAATCATGTAAGTCGGCAAACTAAGTTGATAAATGTTGTGTGTGTTCTGATTGCTCTACTGACTGGCAGTTCACCTATCTCTCTCCTTCTCCTGGGGCCTCCCTATTCCCTGAGACACAACAATATTGAAATTAGGACAATTAATAACCCGAAAATGGCCTCTAAATAGTCAAGTGAAAGGAAGAGTCACACATCTCTCAGTTTAAACCAGAAGCTAGAAATGATTAAACTTAGTGAGGAAGGCATATTGAAAGCCAAGATAGGCTAAGACTTTGGCATCTTGTGCCAAATAACCAAGTTGTAAATGCGAGGAGAAGTTCTGGATGAAAATTAAAAGTGCTCCTCCAGTGAACACACAAATAATAAGAAAGCAAAACAGCCTTATTGCTATTAGGAAGAAAGTTTTAGTAGTCTGGATAGATCAAACCAGCCACAACATTCCCTTAAACCAAAGCCTAATCCAAAACAAGGCCCTAAATCTTCAATTCTATGGAAGCTGAAAGAGGCAAAGAAGCTGTCTCCATAACATAAAAGTACGAGATAAAGCAGCAAGTGCTGATGTAGAAGCTGCACCAAGTTATACAGAAGGTCTAGCTAAGATAATTAATGAAGGCAGCTACACTAAGCAACAGATTTTTAAACAAAACAGTCTTATATTGGTAGAAGATGCCATGTACGGCTTTCATAGCTAGAGAGAAGTCAATGTCCGGCTTCAAATTTTCAAAAAATAAACTAACTTTCTTGTTTGGAGCTAACACAACTGGTGACTTGAAGTTGAAGCCAATGCTCATTTACATTCTGAAAATTCTGGTGCCCATAAGAATTATGCTAAATCTAGTCTACCTATGCTCTATAAATGAAACAACAAAGCACATCTGTTTATAACATGGTTTACTGAATATTTTAAGCTCACTGTTGAGAACTACTTCTCAGATAAAAATATTTCTTTCAAAAATATTACTACTCATTGACAATGTACCTGGTCACCTAAGTGCTCTGATGGAGATATACAAGATGAATGTTGTTTTCATGACTGCTAACACAATATCCATTCTGCAGCCCATGGATCAAGGAGTAATGTAAGAGTCTGAAGTCTTATTATTTAAGAAATACATTTCATAAGGCTAGAGCTGCCAAAGATGATGATTCCTCTGTTGGATCTGGGCAGTCAATTGAAAACCTTCTGGAAAGGATTCATCTTTTAGATACCATTAAAAACATTTGTGATTCATGGTAAGATGTCAAAGTATCAACATTAATAGGAGTTTGGAAGAAATTGATCCTAACCCTTATGAATGACTTTAAGGAGTTCAAGACTTCAGTGGAAGAAGCAACTGCAGATGTGGTGGAAATAATAAGAGAATTAAAATTAGAAATGGAGCCTGAAGATGTGATTGAATTGCTGTTATCTCATGATAAAACTTGAAGGGATGAGTTGCTTTTTATGAATGAGCAAATAAAGTGGTCTCTTGAGATGAAATCTGCTCCTGGTGAAAATGTTGTGAAGATTGTTGAAGTAACAACAAAGATTCAGAACATTATACAAACTTAGTTGATAAAGTAGTGGCAGTGTTTGAGAGAATTGACTCCAGTTTTGAAAGAAGTTCTACTGTGGGTAAAACACAATCAAACAGCTTTCCATGATGCAGAGAAATCATTTATGAAAGGAAGTGTCAATTGATGCAGCAAACTTCAATTTGTCTTATTTTAAGAAATTTCTACAGCCACCCCAAACTTCAGCAACCACCACTCTGATGAATCAGCAGCCATGAACATTGAGGCAAGACCCTCCACCAGCAAAAAGATTACTACTCATTGAAGGCTTAGATGATAGATATCATTTTTTAGCAATAAATTATTTTTAAAATTAAGGTATATACACTTTTAGACATAATGCTATTGCATAATTGACTACAGTATACTGTAAATATAACTTTTATATGCACTGAGAAACCAAAAAAATTTGTGTGATTTATTTTATTGCAATATTCACTTTATTGTGGTGGTCTGGAACTGAACCCACAATATCTCTCAGGTATGCCTATAAATCTCTTAGGTCCATGCTGGGTTCTAGGTACTAAGATGACAGATATTTTGCACACAAATACATACAGATAAGAATATTATAATTTGTCCTAAATAATATGTACACATTTTTGCAAGGATCTTGCGTTTCTTAATCCAAAAAGATATAGTGGATAATAGCAGATATATAGGAGACATTTTAGAAAGCAGGTGTGCTTCAAATCACAACTCTGGCCAGAGCATAAAGCACCACTCCTTAGGTTCCATTTTGTGGGAAATACTTCTCTCTTCAAATTTTTTTTTTCTATCTCTCACTCCTAGAAATTTGTATTTCACTATAATGTAGTAGGAAAAAAACTCCAATAAGCTGGGGTACTTTATACAATAGCTTTAGTGGATCAACATTGTGGAAGTTAGATTGTAAGGGATATTATTCTCAACTAGGATTCTTAGCATCTCCTACAGGAATGTTTGGAAATGTGGAGGTAATCTTGGAAGTAACCAATACTTTGAATGGGCACTGGCACTAGTGGATGGGGCCAAACACGCTGGATATTCTTCAAGGGTGAAGAAAATCCTGTGCTATGAAAAATGGTCCCATCCAAAATGTGAATAGTGTCCCTGAAGAGAAACACTGGAGGATGTAAACTGGTAGAAGCAATGGAGGGTGTACGAAAGGAGACCCTACAGTCAGCTCTATTAAGTACATGTTGGTGAAATCAAGAAGGTATGATGACTACCTTAGGGCAAGTGAGAAGGAAAAGGAACAAGCATGGGGAAAGTGACTGTCCCATTACAAACACAAACATAGGTAGCCTTTTCTATACTTTTTGAATTCCACACAGTACTTCTTATTTTTACCACTGAGAAAACTGAAGCTGAGAGAGGTTAAATAATTCATACAAATTCAATGTATTAGTGAGTGTTGGAGCCAGGATTCAAACATACTTGCAATGAACTCCAAAGTTCCCGTATTTTCTCCTACAGTGGAAAGACATCAAAGCACTGATCCAGTATCCAATGCAATCAGCTTGCTTGTGTGAGCTTACAATTACTATGTATGAATATAAAGACTCAACACAAACTTGTTTTTCCAGGGTCTCAGGTCTTATGTAAAAAGACTGGGAGCCAGTAATATTGTTAATTATAATAGCAACAATACATATGTATAAAATACTGTTATTCTATTATTCTTTCAGAGGCTCAGGAAGATTAGTGTGCTAAAGAGTGAAAGGCAAAGCTGATGCGATGGTGTGGTAGATTGATTGATTGCATTTTTGGCCTCAACTAATGAATTGCTGGCAGCCCACTGTTGACCCTATAACACTGTAGCTCTTCCTGAGCTGACTCTGAACTGATCTTGTGACTTGCTTTGGCCAAAAGAATGCGGCAGGAGACATGGTATGCTTTCTTAATCTTTCTTGTTTCCTCTTTAGATCCTTCTACCTCCACAAGAATGAGCCTAGTCTAGCTACAGTTATCTCAGTCAAGGTCATCCTGGATCTCTCTATAGCAAAATGACCCCAAATGAGACTAGGTCAGGAAATTCACCTACCCCTCCTCAGCTGTGTGTAGACATGATATATTAGTGAGTAATGATGAGCCCCAAATAATTACTCAACTGATGCATAGATTCATAAGCATTAAAAATGCTTATTGTGAAAAACTGAAAGTATTTCCACTAAGATGAGGAACAAGACAAGGTTGCCCACTCTCACCACTCTTATTCAACATAGTTTTGGAAGTTTTAGCCACAGCAATCAGAGAAGAAAAGGAAATAAAAGGAATCCAAATCGGAAAATAAGTAAAGCTGTCACTGTTTGAAGATGACATGATACTATACATAGAGAATCCTGAAGATGCTGCCAGAAAACTACTAGAGCTAATCAATGATTTTGGTAAAGTAGCAGGATACAAAATTAATACACAGAAATCTCTGGCATTCCTATACATTAATGATGAAAAATCTGAAAGTGAAATCAAGAAAACACTCCCATTTACCATTGCAACAAAAATAATAAAATATCTAGGAATAAACCTACCTAAGGAGACAAAAGACCTGTATGTAGAAAGTTATAAGACACTGATGAAAGAAATTAAAGATGATACAATTAGATGGAGAGATATACCATGTTCTTCGATTGGAAGAATCAATATTGTGAAAATGACTCTACTACCCAGAGCAATCTACAGATTCAATACAATCCCTATCAAACTACCACTGGCATTTTTCACAGAACTAGAACAAAAAAATTCACAATTTGTACGGAAACACCGAAGACCCCGAATAGCCAAAGCAATCTTGAGAACGAAAAACGGAGCTGGAGGAATCAGGCTGCCTGACTTCAGACTATACTACAAAGCTACAGTAATCAAGACAGTATGGTACTGGCACTAAAACAGAAAGACAGATCAATGGAACAGGATCGAAAGCCCAGAGATAAACCCACACACATATGGTCACCTTATCCTTGATAAAGGAGGCAGGAATGTACAGTGGAGAAAGGACAGCCTCTTCAATAAGTGGTGCTGGGAAAACTGGACAGGTACATGTAAAAGTATGAGATTAGATCACTCCCTAACACCATACACAAAAATAAGCTCAAAATGGATTAAAGGCCTAAATGTAAGGCCAGAAACTATCAAACTCTTAGAGGAAAATATAGGCAGAACACTCTATGACATAAATCACAGCAAGATCCTTCTTGACCCATCTCCTAGAGTAATGGAGATAAAAACAAAAATAAACAAATGGGACCTAATGAAACTTCAAAGCTTTTGCACAGCAAAGGAAACCATAAACAAGACCAAAAGACAGCCCTCAGAATGGGAGAAAATATTTGCAAATGAAGCAACTGACAAAGGATTAATCTCCAAAATTTACAGGCAGCTCATGCAGCTCAATAACAAAAAAACAAACAACCCAATCCAAAAATGGGCAGAAGACCTAAATAGACATTTCTCCAAAGAAGATATACAGACTGCCAACAAACACATGAAAGAATGCTCAACATCATTAATCATTAGAGAAATGCAAATCAAAACTACAATGAGATATCATCTCACACCAGTCAGAATGGCCATCATCAAAAAATCTAGAAACAATAAATGCTGGAGAGGGTGTGGAGAAAAGGGAACACTCTTGCACTGCTGGTGGGAATGTGAATTGGTACAGCCACTATGGAGAACAGTATGGAGGTTCCTTAAAAAACTACAAATAGAACTACCATATGACCCAGCAATCCCACTACTGGGCATATACCCTGAGAAAACCATAATTCAAAAAGAGTCATGTACCAAAATGTTCATTGCAGCTCTATTTACAATAGCCAGGAGGTGGAAACAACCTAAGTGTCCATCATCTGATGAATGGATAAAGAAGATGTGGCACATATATTACAATGGAATATTATTCAGCCATAAAAAGAAACGAAATTGAGCTATTTGTAATGAGGTGGATGGACCTAGAGTCTGTCATACGGAGTGAAGTAAGTTAGAAAGAGAAAGACAAATACCGTATGCTAACACATATATATATGGAATTTAAGAAAAAAATGTCATGAAGAACCTAGGGGTAAGACGGGGATAAAGACACAGACCTACTAGAGAATGGACTTGAGGATATGGGGAGCGGGAAGGGTAAGCTGTGACAAAGAGAGAGAGAGGCATGGACATATATACACTACCAAACGTAAAATAGATAGCTAGTGGGAAGCAGCCGCATAGCACAGGGAGATCAGCTCGGTGCTTTGTGAGCACCTAGAGGGGTGGGATAGGGAGGGTGGGAGGGAGGGAGACGCAAGAAGGAAGAGATATGGGAACATATGTATAAGTATAACTGATTCACTTTGTTATAAAGCAGAAACTAACACACCATTGTAAAGCAATTATACTCCAATAAAGATGTTAATAAAATAAAAAAAAATAAAAAGAATGCTTATTAAGACATTAAGTTTTAGAGTTGCTTGCTACGTTGCCAACGGATACAGATGATTTTCTTGATTTTTAAAGCTTAGCGTTAATATCCCATGATAACCAACATTGCTGTAGCTTCTTAGGAACTGGAAACTCAGAATACATCAATAGACCATATTCTGAACATAAAGTATGGCAAACCCACCCAGGGCATGAAAGCATCAGCAACAGGGAAGCTCCTTCAGGCAGCTTCGAAGTCAGAAGACATCTGCTAAGGGTGCTGTCTAGCAGGAAAATCATGATACACCCGACTTGAGACATTAGCAAATAGATTGATTTGTTAAAATATGTAAGTTAACCCTTCTGGAGTGTGAATCTCTCTTTTAGTCAAGATCCTGGGATTTGATCACTAAAACTGGAAATTAAAAACAAATTTGTTCAAATTTTGGATCCTCAGAATGATAAAGCCTTTGGCTTACCAGTTATAAAAGCAAAGCTATCTTTCAGTGTAATTAGTCACATCTGTCTGGGATGGTTCAACTGAAACCAGGATGCTTGTCCAAATGACTTTTTGGCTTCCTTTCCCACCCATAAATCCATAATTTTAATCACAAGGACTTGTCACCAAAGGAATTGTCTAGTGTATATAACACATTATTAATCAGTATAAGTGCTTAACATTTTTATGTAAGTCAGCTCCAGTATTTAAAATATCTTCCTGAATCCCTAGAGCTAATTATTGAGCAATCGGCATGCAATAAACCTTGAAGCAATCTTCAAAGAAAGAGAAGGTCTAAGTGGGAGGATCTAAAAACAGGGAATTACAGTAATCAAATCATGTGGTCAGGAGACATTAGTTGTTGCTGTGAGGTCTCTGGAAGATAAACATGGCTGAAACCCACACCGAATGAATAGCTGACATCAACAAGTTTTGTACTGTGTCCTACACAAACAGATTGGGTGGGAAGAGAAATCTTCCAAAATTAAATCAGTTCATCATTTCCAGACAACATTCTTATAGCCCCACTGCCATCCAAATTAGGAAGGAAGTGAAAAAGGAAACATTGAGACTCTAATAAATCATCTCATAACCACCAAAATGTCATCCTTCTTGATTTGGAATTAAGTAGGTTGACTCAGCCACCCAGAAATGTTCCTATGAGTGCCCTGGAAAACAATACAAAAGACATGGAAAATCTTTTAGAAGAAGCCATGGACTCAGATTTTATTAGTATGTCCTATATCTATCATGATAATTCACAAAAAATTATTCAGCTATTTAGTTCATGAAATATATGAGGTTTACAAGTTTGTGGTTATTATTAAAGTCAAATCATCTTTTAGAAGAAGCCATGGACTCAGATTTTATTAGTATGTCCTATATCTATCATGATAATTCACAAAAAATTATTCAGCTATTTAGTTCATGAAATATATGAGGTTTACAAGTTTGTGGTTATTATTACAAGTCAAATCCTGCCATAGCAAATATTCTAACTGTGAACATTGCTGTATAGTTAAAGATTGTCAGAATCCTAGATTTGGGGTCACTTGATTCAAGCACAGATATTGGATAAAATCAACTTCCTTTAAAATGAAAGAATGCAAACAACTCTCTCTCTAATTTCATTTCAATAAAATCTTATTGTATAAACAATAGGAACATGACCCAGCCCACTACTTAGCAGACACTATACTATTAATACTCCAAATTCTATAAAGTATCTCAACCAGCCAACAGTGCTGGATAATGCTTACAAATGTTAACAAATCACAACTTTCAAAAAAGTTAATAAATATACACACAGCAAAATGGATATATCTTTAAAAACATAAAGTTGAATAAAATAAAGGCAAAAATGAAACAAACAAACAATATAGCTCAATACAACTAAGGCAGATTAAGATAGCACATCTGAGTTAAAAAAAAAAAATTTCCAAAGATGCATACCAAACTTATGAATTTTATCCAATTTAAACAAATTTTATTCAAACATAAATCAACCATCTTAAAGGGAATAACTTTGCAAGGAAAAGAATGAAAAGGGAGAGAGGAAATGAAGAGGAAAATTTTAAACACAAAAGGTAAGCTTTCTAGAGATTTAAAAACTGCCTAAACACTATACCACTTGATTACTTGATATGAAAGTTGGAGATTTCATCCATTTCCATTATAGACTTCCATGTCTCCCAAATTTTATTATACCACTTAGCATTTAATTTACATCATAAAGTATATAATTTTATGTCTATTGATTACTTTTGTACCCTTTTAATTATATACAGATTAGATACAATTATGTAACTGTTTTTCAGTTGGTTGATTTTAGTCCATGTTTCTATTTCCCTTTATAAAAAAAGATGCAAATTGTATTATTCCTGTCTTTTTTTCCACCTTTCTACTTGCTTTTCTACTTTTGCCATCTTATCAAATATACTTTTAATTTTACTCAATTAAAAATGGATTAATATGGGAGGAGGGATAAATTGGGAGATTGGGACTGACATATACACAATACTATACTTAGTTCATGAAATATATGAGGTTTACAAGTTTGTGGTTATTATTACAAGTCAAATCCTGCCATAGCAAATATTCTAACTGTGAACATTGCTGTATAGTTAAAGATTGTCAGAATCCTAGATTTGGGGTCACTTGATTCAAGCACAGATATTGGATAAAATCAACTTCCTTTAAAATGAAAGAATGCAAACAACTCTCTCTCTAATTTCATTTCAATAAAATCTTATTGTATAAACAATAGGAACATGACCCAGCCCACTACTTAGCAGACACTATACTATTAATACTCCAAATTCTATAAAGTATCTCAACCAGCCAACAGTGCTGGATAATGCTTACAAATGTTAACAAATCACAACTTTCAAAAAAGTTAATAAATATACACACAGCAAAATGGATATATCTTTAAAAACATAAAGTTGAATAAAATAAAGGCAAAAATGAAACAAACAAACAATATAGCTCAATACAACTAAGGCAGATTAAGATAGCACATCTGAGTTAAAAAAAAAAAATTTCCAAAGATGCATACCAAACTTATGAATTTTATCCAATTTAAACAAATTTTATTCAAACATAAATCAACCATCTTAAAGGGAATAACTTTGCAAGGAAAAGAATGAAAAGGGAGAGAGGAAATGAAGAGGAAAATTTTAAACACAAAAGGTAAGCTTTCTAGAGATTTAAAAACTGCCTAAACACTATACCACTTGATTACTTGATATGAAAGTTGGAGATTTCATCCATTTCCATTATAGACTTCCATGTCTCCCAAATTTTATTATACCACTTAGCATTTAATTTACATCATAAAGTATATAATTTTATGTCTATTGATTACTTTTGTACCCTTTTAATTATATACAGATTAGATACAATTATGTAACTGTTTTTCAGTTGGTTGATTTTAGTCCATGTTTCTATTTCCCTTTATAAAAAAAGATGCAAATTGTATTATTCCTGTCTTTTTTTCCACCTTTCTACTTGCTTTTCTACTTTTGCCATCTTATCAAATATACTTTTAATTTTACTCAATTAAAAATGGATTAATATGGGAGGAGGGATAAATTGGGAGATTGGGACTGACATATACACAATACTATACTTAAATAGATAACTAATAAGGACCTACTGTATAGCACAGGGAACTCTACTCAATACTCTGTAATGACCTAGATGGGAAAAGAATATAAAATAGAGTGGATATATGTATATGTGTAACTGATTCACTTTGCTATACAGAAGAAACTATATTCCAATAAAAATCTTTTACAAAGGATTAATATAAATTATATATGTAGAACTATGAATATGGATCTGAACATTAATATATGCATAACTACTGTGCAACAAAAACATGTTTTATTTTTATAATTACTCTCATAACTGGAATCTAATATGAATATTAATATTGCTACATTTATTTAAATACTTACTGCCATGTCAAGTAATGTGCTGGAATGATAATGCCATGCCACTTGAGCTAGTAAAAGAACATTCCTAGTTTTAAAGTTAAATGGATTTTCTATTCTTACTCTACATTTTCTTAAAATTATACTGTTTTATTTTGCTTTGTATCTTTGACTCAATCTTTTTCTTTTCATAGTTTTTGTTTTTCCTGGAAATTTTAGTTGCCTTTTTGTTTCTTGAATAATGTATCTGTCATACCACAGAGGTCAGCTTTTTGTCCAAGAATTGTGTTCTATTAAATTATAACTATATCAGTAAGCATGATACAAGCAGTTGACAAAACTGATTGTACATATGCTTATGTATGCAAAAAATTCACTTTGAAAGTAATTTTGTTGAGACTACAGAGCTCTCTGAGCACTATTTTATACCTTAAATAATAAACATTACATTAGGCACTGTTATCTTTTCCTATTCTACTGTAAAGTTTGTAATGCCCAATGAGAAACCAGCATTTGTTTCTAAGATAGAGTAGAAAATGTGAAGAGAATCCACTTACTATAGGCCCTGTTTTAACCAGTTTGATTATTAATTTAATTCCTCACATCCCAAACACAGTAATACAAAGAAGTTTATGCTGAAACCTTTAACTTCATCAATGCTCAATATAAACATTCTTGAAAGCCCCTTTCTTTCATGGACACACTAGATCTAAAAAATAGCACTTTCCTCCCTATTTTTTCCACTGCAAATTAATTTTTGAAAGAAATGAAAGAGAAAATAAAACAATAACACTGATAAGAAAAAAGACCCAAACTTCATAAGCCAGACTACCAGCTAAGTCCCCTTAACTGCAAAACACTTTAAGATACAATTAAAGACAAATAATTTCTTTTTTTGAAGACTATCACTTGCATTTTTATTTTTTCAATTAAAATATTGTTTTCTCACATGGATCCATATCTTTCCCTGTTTTATTCTTCTCTTAGAAGGGTTTTATAAACCAAAGAACCTCTCAAACCAAACTGAGCCTGTTTAGATTTTTAATTTAATCAAAATACAAAACTGAGTCTGCTTGTATTTTGGCTTTTAATTTTGTATGGCATTTTTAATTGTATTTTATTTTTAACTTTTAAGTTGGTGATTTCAAAGCAAATAATTTATGTTAGTCAACCAATATATAAAATTCTACCATTCATATATATTTTTCCCACTTTGGTAAAAATTATTATTTGAAAACATGGCTATAATTAAACTCCTCATTTGCACTGTAAATATTTAAAAGTACATCTACTACTAAAACAACAGTAAGTATCTAAGATCATCAGGAAATTCTTGGTTTACTTTTCTCTATATAATACAGGTCATTCAAAGTAGCTCTTACTTAGCCTAGACCAATTAACATTTACAGTAGGTTTTGAGAAACAGCTAATACAATTAAAATACAAATTAAATTTGATATGTAGAAAATGCTGCACATGTATTAATTGGATTTTGAAGGTTGACTTTGATTGATAATATAGTCTAATTAACATAATTTGTCATCTTTTGTATATACTGTATCTTTATCTCATGAGATAATAATTTTGTAGTATAACTAGGTTTTACTTGGAAAGTTACCAGTTTTGGTACAAATATTCTGAAAAAGTTTCAATTTCAACTCAGTAAGTCATCTTCAGAATAACAACACCTGGGTGACAATAAAAATTAGTAATTTTGTTGTGTTAGAAAGGAACCTTATAAAACTCAAGAAGCAGACTACAAATGTTTCATGATAATCAGTGTAATTCAAAGTAGCAATGAAGTTGTTACCCAACAGCTGCCAATTGATTCTTTTCAGTCTCTGTATCTTGTTGTTTTTACTTTGCTATTCTGTGTGTAAGTAAGTGGCTGGCTATACGACGTAGAATGTATCCTTAAATATTATTTTCAAGGAACAAAATTATGTGGCTTTGAGAGGAAGAAGTTCTCAGTTTCAAGCAGAAAATGGATTATGTATTAATCCATACAATCTTACACTCCAGTCCTCAATTATGCTTTGGTAAAGCTATACTATTACAAGTTTTGAGCATAGGAATGAATCTATGTCTAGTCATCCCAGTCATTTTTCTTATATTTTCCCCATAGGATAAGACAAGAGGTAAGATGGATGAGCTGCCACTTCTCCACAGAGGGATGCCAGCAAGATACAGACATTCCTGATGTAGGTCTTGGCATTAGCTCTAGATTGGCATCAGACTTCAAAGTTTCCTTAAATAACACTGATTAAGCTTTATGCCAAGCTCCACTCTTGACTATCTTTCCTTTGTAAGGGTTCTGGATGAATTTTGAATCCAGTTTTGATTTGTAGGCTTATTCAATTGCAGAAAAAAAAGTGTTTTGTTTTTTTTTTTCATTTTATTGTGGCCACACACATTCTTATTTTTTCCAAGTTACCACCATCCTCAAACCTTGGGAGGTACAGTTAGAATGGGTAACAGTCAAATCCCTAAAGCAAAGCTCTTCAAAAAATAAAAATCGATTTTTCACAGTTATTCAAAAATGCATAATAATTTGGAGTCTGTCTACTGGGAGGTATCACTTTCTCAACTACAAGTTCCCTCCCTCCTCCCAGTCTTCCTGTTAGTGTGTGTCAGCCTTAGGTGCACACACCACTACCAGGATTCATTCTGCAAAGCAGCACATGCGCCCAGCCTCAGGCAATTGTTCTCCATTCTTTTGGGACACTAGCACTCTCTGTACTCTCTTCTGAACTGAAATTATGCTTGAAAGCTTGATAATTTGATAAATCTTTTAATTGTGAGCTGTAAATCATCAAGTTCCTTTTCAGTTTGTTGCTAACAATATTAGCTTTCTCTGCAAAGAGCACACTGAAATGATTAGTTAAAAAGCATCCTGTTAAAAAGTTATGCATTCTCTTTTTTTGTACCATCTTCCAGAAGCAGCCAAGTAATGTAGACATTTTACTCTTATTATATGAGGTGAAGAAAGCTGAAAGTCTGCCACATGTCTGGAAAAGATCAAGTAGTTCATCGCTTACCTTAGAAATTGGGTTTGTATTTATGTGCTGCCTTTAGCTATTTCAATCTGTATGACCAAGCATATTCTCCCCTTTCTTGCATACAGCAAGAATGCTGACACTAGAGATTTTACTCTTTTTTTCATGTTATTATAACAAAACCTTGTACTGGCTATGATGGGAGATGGAGTCATCATATTATTACGAAAGTTTTTAAATTAGAATAGAAATTCTCAGCAGGGTGCCACACAAGGGTTTTGTGGTACCCTGAAAACAGTAAGACATTTTTTCTGGTATTCATGTTACCAAAACAGGACCAAGATTTTTGTCCAGTTATTCAGGAAGGAGGCCAAGAGGCACTTAAAATTCTAGGAGAGCCCCAGAGGGGAGGCAAGAGTTATACCATGAGTAAAGGAAAAAATTATGAAAAAATTTGGTGATAATTTTAACCCCAAAGGGCTTGATATTATATTGTAGAACATTAAACCTAATTGTAATTAAGTCAATTTACTATATCTACATTTGAACTTTAATTCATAATAGAAACACAGAAGGCAATTTTAGGAGGCCTCATTCTTTATTTTCACAATACTATATTTTTCCTGAGGACAAAACTTTGCATGCTTAGATATTTATTTCTTTGCATCAAGCAATACTATCACTAACCTCCTGGTAACAGCATTTTATATGGTTTTAAAACCCATCTAGCCCACTTAATAGCTGTGCTACCTTTCTGGAATTTGTTTTCTCATCTTGAAATTAGACTAATGGGTTTCTCACTGAGGTATTTTAATAATATATGTGAAAGCAAAATGAGTAGTAGTGCCCCACAAATATTAGTTCTTTCTTAATTAAAAAGCAAGGTGTAACACAAAAATTAAGTGGGCATTTAAAATACCAAGTATATTGGTTTACAAATAGTTACAAAAAGTTTACTTTTGTATCTGCTAATCATCAGCAATCTTTTGAATTATGCAAAATGTACTTTGATGGCTCTCAAATATATTTTCTATCTAACAGTAGATAAAGTTTAATTCATAGTGTAGTGTTAGAAGTTTTATATCTCATATTAAAGTCTTCTGTATTCCTATTGCCAAAAATTTCTGAATCTCAAAGCTTTTTGCCTGCATATTGCTGTAGCTTGGTCCTCTGCAATTCATATTTATGTGATTATTATTAAAATTATAAAATTCAACAGTGATCTTGGAATTCTCCGTTCAAATATTTTTTTAAGGCTCCTCATTGCCCATTGAATATACCTGAATGTTCTTTCCCTTTTAGCATCTGGCTCTAAAACTCAGAACCCTTATCTCAGATATTCCTATACCCACACCTTGTATTTCAGCCAAATTAAGCTGATTTCCCTTCTGTAAACATGTTTTCAGTGTCCCTACATCCTTCTGCTCAAGCCAAACTTTCTGAATAGAATAATACCACCACCTAAAACAATCTGCCCCCTGCTTCTCATTTGTTTGTCAGAATTCTGTGTATCCCTCATAATTCAGGTTAAATGTGATATCCTTTAGAAAGATTTCCCTCATGATCCTAAGACAGATGACTCTTTTTTCTTCTCTAAATTTCCACGTCAGAGTATATATACACCCACACACATATATACACACACACACATACACACACACACGTCTTATGGGCGATGACTGTATTCTTAGTTTTAGCTTATCTCTCCATATGCCTTTACTTTCTGACTAGATTATTAGCCTAATATGTAGTATTTTTGTTTCCATCATCTTTGTTACATAGAGAATATCTAAGATAATGAAATGAAATGAATCTCTCAGTCCTTACTCTTTTGGATAAGGTTACTGTGTCACAGCAATGAATATTTTTAAATGGGAAGGATTGAGAAGTAGAAGGAAGGAATAATCTGGGGGTACAGGTGTCACATTAGGAACTTGGAGTGCTGTTGCTGGGAGTGGGGAAAACAAGAAGACAGAAAGAAGAGTTTCTGAGCAAAAACAACAGGGTTATTAGTTTACAAATTTCTGACATGGAGTATGCATTTAAAAACACTGCACAAGAATGAGAAAAAATATTCCTGGAATTTATAAATGAATAATAGGGGCTGGTTTCATGGGTAAAGCCAAAATAAAGTTAACAAAATGAAATCTTAGATTTTTATGTGAAATAGGTTTAATTTCATGTAAATTACATTGAGAAGTTAGTATGGACTATGGTAATCTGGCCTTTACAACAAAAGCATCAATTGGTGGACTTCACAGTTAAGAAAGGATGACAAATATCAGGCAACCAGAGGCATAAAGAAAGAGACATCTTAAGAGAGGCATCTTAATCTAACATTTTGTTATAAAAAATAACCAAAGAAAAGGACTGCTTTTAGGATTTTACGCTCAGGAATTTCAGTTTCTGATTAATTCTGGTTCCCAGAAAAATCCTTAGTGAGAGTGGGTAACTAAAATTCTTGATGGTGGTGTATCTTGAGTTCTCCATCAAAGGGCCGTTGCTAAATTTCTAGTCACTAAGACCTTAATTCTCATATCGCTGAGCTATCTATGATTTCTCTATCAATCCTCAAATTAGTCCTCTATTCTAGGAAGAAAATGCATTTATTTGAACCACCCCCCCCCCATTTTTTTTATCATTCCACTCTTGTCCAAAAAAACAAAAACAAAAACCAGGCTGGGTTATCTATAAGACTGCATTAAAAGACAAAATTAAAATTCAAGAAACAATTAGAAAGAGACAGATAAAAATACACACAAAACCCAGCAGAAATAACAGTAGTCATTTTAGGTGACATTTCTCTTTGAAAATTCTTGTTTGTTCAATTAGGTCAGATTTTACATTCAGTATTCCAAACACAGGTTTAATCCACCTTTCAATAACTATTTTGTATTTGAGATATTTTCATAACAGCCCATATTGTGTATGGTATGTGATTTGGTATACTGATCTCAAAATAATGGAATATTCTGCCATAATCTCTAGCTTTTAACAGAGATTACCATAGCACACACAATGATTTTATAAATTAAATATAGTAGTGAGGACAATTAAACATCACCAGGAAAATGCTAAGTCGATTTTCTTTCCAAGTCATTCAATTCACAAAATAAAAATATCTATGTTTTAAACTTCAATTGTTTTAACTTCAACTTCAACTAAGAATAACATTCAGAATTTAAATATTATTTAAAAGACATAACATACATAAGTCTGAAATGAATGCAATGGATGAAATGTAATGGCATGTACAATAGAGAAACAAGAAAAAGTGAATTGTATGACCTTGTTTCAACTAATTACTCATTGTACTTATTGGGAGAAATTTCAGTCCTCTCTCATCTCAACTTTTATACAATAGTTGATGAAACTAGAATAATTCAGCCCTTTCCATGGACTGTTCAACAACAAAATCCTGTCAGTATTGACTCTGCCAAAGCGCTATAATTAGAACTTGCTGGAAGCAAAATTACAGGCATAAATAATTATATTTTCTCTACTAACAACACACGTGGGAATGCAATGGAGATAAACGCAATGAGAGGGAGAGAGAGAGGATTCTTTCTGCCTAACATCTTTGATAAAAGCTGCACCAGAGACAAGCAATAAACTTAGTGTGCAAGAAGTAACTCATTCCCATGAACCCAGAGCTCCCCAGTTTGTTAATGTTGAGAAAAAAAGAGTCCCTGGCATTCTTACAAAGTGCCATGTTAAATGCCCTTCCGTGGGTTATTACAGGTCAGTCTAAGAATCTCTTTATTCTCTTTCTCTGCCACTTTGCAATTTTCTCTACTGGTTTTTAGTTTTCCTTCTTAGTACATCATCATTAAACAAACATTGGAATTGCCAGATAAATGCAGGTGGATTTGCTGTGAAAACATGACCTGCAAATGATATGGAAGATGCACTACACAGAAAGTGTTTTTCCATAGAAAAGATAATAGACAAAGGTTAAATAGACAGTTGTAGAAAAATTTTCATTTGCCAAAATTTCCAAGTGGAACTGTATTATGGAAATTGAAGCTTTTTTTTTTTTTTTCCCAAAGGAATATGATGCCTGCTCACACAGGATGTTCTCTCCCCAGGAAGACCCCTTAATCTCTGCTGGATCTGTGCAGTGTTCCATGTCTTCCTCACCTCTGCCCCTTAATATAGTGAGGTGTCCAGAAACCCTGTCTAGCCTAAAACATCAGCCAGATCAGTTCTGTCTGGGGAAGCCAATAGAGCTCAAAGTTTGGGGTTCAAGGTGGGTATAACTTCTTGAAGAATCAGAGCTTGAAAAGAAAGAAAAGTAAATTGCCAGATATATTGTTTTAGGAACAGAGATCATCCTTTAAATCTCTATGCCAGTTGAGAAATGTTCTCACGCAGATGTGAGCACTAGCCTTAGGTGGAAATAGTCTGTTAAGGAAGGACTATATGTGCATGTTAATGAGGTGAAACCCAGATAGGCTTATAATACCATCCCCATTTGTTTTGAACGGCCATTGTGTGGGGTAGGTGGGGGAGGAAAGCAGAGAATGGGTCAATATAATATGAGCTGTATTACTGGAAATTTTGTATGAAACTGAAAGAACACAGTATTTTGTGACCTACTTTATATAAAAGGAAACCTTCCACGTGTCTTTCCAAAGAAGTTGAGTTTGGCCTCCAGATACCATTGCAGTAGCTATTAGGACTCCTTTCCATGAACCACACACTTAAAGTTAGGTAGAGTCCTGTGTTTTCAGAGATGAAGTTCCTCCAACAGCTTCTCAATATTAGAGTCTATTGTTATTTCCACGGGACCTTCTTTTCTCTCTATGATTTTGCTCCATATGAGTAGGTATTATAATTCCGAAACAAACAAAAAACAAATCTAACTATTTGTTGCAAACTATTTTCAACCTATTTAGCATTGCAGTAATTATCTTCTATTTCGGAGAAATAGCCTCTGGAAGTTTGAATAACTGAGGGCTTTATGGTTTTTCTTCCACAATCTGGCCACTAGGTATTCTTTTATAATGAAAAAGTGTTGGACTAAATACTTCCCAGAATCTATCAGCACTTGGGTCCATAAAACAGTTCAGTCTCTTCTTATAGCATGTGGAAGGTCCACTCTCTTCTCTCCAGTGCTCCAACATGGATGCCTCTCTATTCTGAGGGTTTGGGGCAACCTGTACTGTCATTTGCTTAGGTGACAGAATCTGCCAAGGATCAATGATTTGAGGAAAGAAAAGAATCTAGTAGGTCTTGACCCTTGCGTGAAAAATTTAGGCCTTTCATGTAGGAGTAAGGCTATGCCACCTCTCTAAACACCTGTCTTGAATACTATCATTTTCACCAGTAAACAATTAGTTCTAATATCCCTTGGAGGCACAGATGCTGAACTGATGTACATGGACCATATGAAAGTTCTATTCTGATTCTTTTAATTTTCTCAGTGATGTAAGAAGCAAGGTCATCCACTGAGAGTGAAGATAGAGAAGAAGTGTTGGACGGTGAGGAAAGAAAAGGGGTATGAAATCTTCTAAGGAGATGGAAGAATGGAAGGATTGGGAAATGCAGTTTTATTGCTTTGCAGTATCAGGAGTCCATCTGCAGTTCTTGGTCATGGTTTCAAGGTTGATCACCTTTGTGACACATCTTTCTTATGACACATTCAACTGCATGGTTGCAGATGTGGAGTAGGCAAAGAATTGGATTTCAGTGGAGTTAGGATTACACCCATGGTTTATGCTGAAGGATTTTCAAAGAAAGTATAGCACAAAGGATAAAACAATGTTTGTGATGCAAACTGTGTATTTCCACCACCATGTCTTCTGAGCTTCAGTATCACTTATCCAAATTGACCATCTCAGACATCCTAAACTGAACGTGTCGTCCTCATGACCAGCTTATATAAAATAGGTTCTTCCTATTATTCCCACCCCCTCCCTTACCCAACTAAGCATTTATCACAATTAAAAATGAATCTATTTCTGTATTCTCCTTCTCTGAAATTTTATGTCCCAAACATCAGGGAACATGTATAATTTTTTGTTCACTATTCTATTCTCAGTTCCTAAGACAATTTCTGGCACCACATAGTAAATACTCAATATATATTTATGGAATGAGTAAGTAAATGAAATAAATTTGAGGAAATAAAGGAAGAAAACAATCTGGCTGTGGTTTGCACTGTACAGTTTATTGGTTTTGATGAGCTAAAGAAATGCTGTTTTACTACCTTTACTTATAATACAATTATACTTAGCCTGTTGACCTGGGCAGCAAAGAGAACTAGAGCCAGTTCTCTCTTTCCTGTACTCCTCCTCCCTAACTATTTCTCCAAAACAATTCCCCAAAGAATATTACACAGTCAGTCAACCATTCATTTGGCATGAAATAATTATCTAAATTATGAAGAATCATGGAATACAAACTTTTCAGAAACATTAATATATGAATTTACTTTCATTGGAGTTTTGAATTTTGATTTAACATAAGCTGATTTTATAGCTCTCTGCTGCTTCAGCCTCACCCACAGCAGGGTAGGCAATCTTTCTTGGCTATTACCCTTGGCAAGGCTCCAAATACAACTACTGGGTTAAAGCTTCGGGTGACACCTCTAAATTGGCTGCTTCACATGATGGATAACACTCAGTATCTTTGGAACTTCTTTTTATACATTCTTACTTGTGCTGACCTACTTATTTTTATTTGCTACCCTCATTTCTTTCCCATTTTCTCTACTGGACTTCATTCCTTTTTCTTGTCTTTCTGTGAGCCTACACTGCTTTCCAGATCTCTAAGAGTCACATCCTATTATTTCATGCTTTCCACCTTTTCAGATATCAAGATCTTAGTCTCAGTGTTCTTCAAATAGTCTTCATCCAAGTCCTGCATCTTTATCAACTTAGCATCAACAAAGTCCAGCTTTTAAAAATTAGGTATGAGATATTTTTATCAAGTATAAAAATGATACTTTTTCAAACATATTTAGAAAATTTCTATTATTAAAAATATTAAGAAATGCTCATTCTCTTTTCTTCTTTAATTCTTGTTAAATGTATTCTCTAAACAGTTAGGGGAAATTTCCTGCCTTACTAAAGAAAGCTACCAATGCAAATGTTGTGAAAATCTTGTGACACTCAGTGTTTTTATCATTGACATTAGTATTATCCTGAGAATGTAGAAGGTTTAAGATATAGAACTGGGTAATAGAACATGTTGGGGTTTATCTGAGTTGCTTCACTTGAAAGCAAAGTACTATGTGAGCTTCCTTTCTTTCAAATTTCTACTTTCTTTCATGGGCTACAGCAAAACTATTTTCCAAAAGTCTAGTCAATAAAGACTTACTCATCTTTTCCTTGAATAAGTGAAATTTTAAGTACACTTTGGCTCAGTTAAGTATCATGATTCAGGCAAGAGAAATTTTAAACCAAACTCATCCAGATAATTGCCCAAAATCTCTATTTCCCTTTAGTATGTGTAGGTTCTAAAATATTTTGGAAGGGATTTTATGCCTTATTTTAAAGCAGTTCATTCCCAGGATGAAAGTGATTTGTCATCACTATTGATTCAGGTAAGTAGCTATCCTGGGAGCTTGGCACCACATGCTAAACTTTAAAATTTTGCAAAACTTAAGATTTCTACATTCAGGAGTTTATCCATTGAAACAGGGCAGAATAGGAAGCTTTTTAGAAGCAGATGGAGATTCAGTAACAGTAATGACTTAAGCAAAGACTCCAAGGAGATTAATATCAGACAGGAGAAGGGTCTACCTGCATCACATCTTCATAAGGAAGTTCTTAAAAATATGTTCCAGTAATTTTGAAGAATGTGTGAAGCCAACTGTGTTTTGCCTTTTAATTCTCAAAAATTTTAAATAATTATATTCAGAAAAATGAAAATTAATTTGCCAAAAACTTCTCTCTCTTAAGTTTTGATCCTAGGAGAGTTCCAATGAAATGCACCACATATGCTTTTGAGTAATTTTTCACTTATTAAATCATAATAGAAGCTAGAATGAAGCATTGGATTGTACTTTTCTTGTTTTTTTTCCAACACAATTTCTAAAGTTAGCAAATTATACACTGAGCTTCTTCTGGAGTTCAAACTGAACCCAAATACATGGGTTATATACATGGTCTAGAGACTAAAAAGAGTATTGCAGTTTGTCTCTTCCTAGTAAGTAGGACACAACAATTGAAGACGTTTTCTATTGCTAAATGTTCTATTTGATTTCCGGAAAGGAAAAGAGGGACACAGACTTCCTATATAATCATCTTCACAGGTTTTAAGGGGTCAGGGAACTAAATCCAAACTTAAAAGTATCAGAGGAAATAGAATTCTGAGAAGATGGCAGAGTAAGAAGCACTGGGGGGCTTCCCTGGTGGCGCAGTGCTTGAGAGTCCGCCTGCCGATGCAGGAGACGCGGGTTCGTGCCCCGTTTCGGGAAGATCCCACATGCCGTGGAGCGGCTGGGCCCGTGAGCCCTGGCCGCTGAGCCTGCGCGTCCGGAGCCTGTGCTCCGCAAATGGGAGAGGCCACAACAGTGAGAGGCCCACATAACGCAAGAAAAAAAAAAAAAAAAAAAAAAAAAAAAAAAAAGAAGCACTGGGAATCAGTCTTTCTACCTAGGCAACAATTATACTGGATTAATCTATCTGATATACTAGTTTGGAACTCTGGAGTCTACTGAAGGCTTTCAAATTTCAGGGGAGGCTTAGTTGTTAAATTGTGTCAATTTTTATTTATTTCAGCTCTTAGTTTGGTAGTGGTTACCCACTCCACACCCTTAGCCCTGTGCACGTTTCCCCACAGTGGCTTGCATGCAGCTTGTGGGAGCAAGGAGGGACAATAAGGATACTGCCCTCCAAATATCAGGAACCTGTGTTCTGATCACAGATTGCTGCTTCTGATTACAGAGGTGCAGACAAAGAGGCAGGCAGCCATTATTGTTGCACCTCCTCTCACTGTTGCAAGTACTGCTCCTCCACCTGAAGTGACTTCCAGGGGATTTAAAGGACCAGTGCCTGAATCCCCCTTCTTTTTGCTTCCTCTTTTGGGAGCCTGACATTAAATACCAAGACATTCAAAAGCAACTGTGCATGGGGGATAAGTTAGAAATTCACCACACATGCTCAGGGAAAAGCACACACTCAGAATATATCCAAGAAAACCTTAAATTTATACCTCAGGATAATCCTCAGCACAGAGACAGGTGACAACAATAAACAAAACAAAACATGCAAATAAAAAACAATAAACTTTGGATCAGGAAAAATGTGATTCCCAGAGTCATCACATTATTAGATTCAAATATCTGGTTTTACACCAAAAAACTTACAAGTTATACAAAGAAATAAGAGAATATGGCCTACTTAAGTATTCAAAGGAAAAAAATATCAACAGAAACTGTCCATTAGAAACTCCTGATGGCAGATCTACTTTACCAAGACTTCAAAAACAACTGTCTTGAAGATGCTCAAAGAACTAAAGAAAGACATGGAAAAAGTCAAGAAAATTATGTATGGAAATATCAATAAAGATACAAGAAATCTAAAAAGAAACCAGAAAATTCTGGAACTAAACAGTACAGTAACTGAAATGAAAAATTGACCAGAGTGATTCAAAGGCAGATTTTAACAGGCAGAAGAAACAATCTGCAACACTGAAGATAGTACAATCGAAATGATTGAGTCTGAGGAATGAAAAGAAAAAAAAAATTGAAAAAATGTAAAGTGAGCATAAGGGACCTGTGAACATCATCAAGTATACTAACATACATACTATGGGAGTCCCAGAAAGAGAAGAAAGAAAGCTTCAGAGATAAAATATGAAGAAATAATGACTGAAAAATTCCCAAATTTGATCAAATACATGAATATAAATATCCAAGAAGCTCAGTGAATTCTAAGTAGGATAAATTCAAGAGACCCACACCAGGGCATATTACAATCAAATAGAAAGCCAAAGATAAAGACATAATCTTGAAAGCAGCAAGAGAGAAGTGATTCATCACACATAAGAGATCCTCAATAAGATGATCATTCATGGGACTTCCCTGGTGGTGCAGTGGTTAAGAATCTGCCTGCCAATGCAGGAGACATGCATTCAATCCCTTCTCTGGGAAGATCCCACATGCCACAGGGCAACTAAGCCTGTGTGCCACAACTGCTGAGCCTGCACACCACAACTACTGAAGCCCGCGCACCTAGAGCCCATGCTCCACAATAAGAGAAGCCATTGCAATGGGAAGCCCACGCACCACAACAAAGAATAGCCCCAGCTCTCCACAACTAGAGAAAAGCCCGCATGCAGGAATGAAGACCCAATGCAGCCAAAAAAATAAATAAATAAAACATACAAGTGGTCAGTAGCCATATGGAAAGATGCTCAATATCACTAATCACGAGAGAAATGCAAATCAAAACCAAATCAAAACCACTAAGAGTTATTACCTCACACCCTTTAGGATGCCTATTCTTAAAATCAGAAAGTAACAAGTGTTGGTGAGAATGTGAGAAAATTGGAACCCTTGTATACTGTTGGTGGGAATATACAATGGTGTGACTCCTATGAAAAACAGTAGAGTAGTTCCTCAAAAAATGAAAAATAGAATCACCATATGAACTAGCAATTCCACTTCTGGATATGTAGCCAAAAGAATTTAAAGTGGGGTCTTGAAGAGACATTTGTACACCTATGTTCATGGTAGCATTGCTAACAATAGCTAAAATGTGGAAGCAATCCAAGTATACATTGACAAATGAATGGATAAGCAGAATGTGACATGTACATACAATGGGATATCATTCAGCCTTTAAAAAGGAAGGAGATTCTGACATATGCTACAACATGGATGAACCCTGAGAAAATTATGCTAAGTGAAATAATCGCATCACAAAAAGACAAATACTGTATGATTCCTCTCACATGACATACTTAAGATAGTCCAAGTCATAGAGACAGAAAGTAGAATGGTGTTGCCAGGGGCTGTAGGGAGAAAGAAATGGGGAGTTACTGTTTCATGGTATAGAGTTGCAGTTTTGTAAGATGACAAGTGTTCTGGAGATTAATGGTGGTTATAGTTGCACAACAATAAAAATATATTTAATACCCCTAAACTCTACATTTAAAATAGGTTAAGATGAGAAACTTTATGAGCATTTTAACACAATTTTAAAAAAATTAAGTACCAGAGGAAAACAAACATTCCTTTTAGTCATTATGCTCTACAGTGTGATAAAAGTTTTCACATTAATGTTATTTTGATATTTCTGTTTTGCATATGCTTTAGCTATTGTTATACTGTTGACATAATTTCTTTTTAGTATAAAAATATGAGCTGCCTCCTTTTGTACTTCAAATGCCATTAAAATATTAACATAGACATGTAATTTTCTCAAGAACTTTCACTGAAGTTGCCTCTGAAGTTATATTTAACTTATGGGATTCTGTATATAACTCAAGATTATGTAAGAAAATCAGATGTGTCATCTATATTAAAAAAAAATTTAAAGACTAGGTGTAAAGATAAGAGGAACTTGTGTGACCAATGAATAACACCAACATTTCTGTTATACATTCACATACTATTCACATATATTATCTCACTTAATACTCCTAATACATCTCATTTCTAGCTATTTTTAAAACATCTGTCAGATTTTAACAATGAACCAGTTTAGTATATGTATTCCAATTTTAGCTTTCTTTTTTAATTGAAGTATAGTTGATTTACACTGTTGTGCCACTTTCTGCTGTATGGCAAAGTGACTCAGTTATACACATACAGACACTCTTTTGTGCATACATATTATAAATATTGCACATTCAGCACTTGCCTAACTGGCTTGAAAATACAAGTCACTTTCCTTAGATGTCCACATGTTCATCCCATTTCAGCCACACTGGTGCTCTAAGGATTCTTAAAAATAAGTAAAAAACTCAGTTTTGTTTCATCTCACTTCTGGGCCATTGGCCTTGCTTCTCCTTCCGCTTAGAATACCCTTCCTTTAGGTCAGGATAGGATCACTCCATCCCTTTATTAATCTCTGCCTAACTGTCATCTCCTCAGTGAACTCTTCCCTAACTCATTTTCATAAGTTCTTTTTTGAGACTTCTAACTGGTCACTCATCAGTCTCATAGCTTCCTTGATTTTTCTTATTTGAGAATATTTTAAATTAAAACATATTAATCTGCTTACATTTTATTATCTATATCCCAATCAGATGAGGTACAGCCTGTTGAGGGCAGGAGCTCTGTTCTGTGCACCTCTGTGTCTCATGCAAAGAGAAGAGAAGGGGCTCACAATGATTTATTAAATACATGGATGAATCATGCAAGGCACTAAAATGGCAAGAGGATATTTCTGCCAATTGTTAACATTTCAGAGAAAGGGGCCCTTGCTGACTACTTGGGCTTTTCTTCTGTAAATGTAAGACATTGTGAATTTATATCTAGTAGAAGAGGCAGGTGAAAGGATGTTCTCTCATAAATGTATAATATCTTCCAGAGTTTAAGTGGAGGGTTACAGTTTCAGTGACTAAGTTACAAATGGAATATTTGCATGAGAGTGAATGAAACAGAATTAACTGCAGTAAGTAAGCTCATTTGCAGTTTGTTGTTTTCATAAAACATACCCATCAATCAACTGAAACCAGCTGCTCAATTTTCAGAAGCTATGGGTAGAACTCTTTACTGAAAAGGATAATAAACTCAAGACTAAAATACACATAAGCCTCTAATTCAGAGTTGCCCTTCTAGTCTTTTATTAAACTAGCACAGAATAAAACCATTTCTTCCATTTAACTTTTGAATTTGTTCAGAGTTCTAATAACTTTCATGGGTCAAAGAAAAATAAATCTTGTTTTAGTGAAGCTCTCATAATATGAGTTTGATAAGTGGAATGTTTGAGGACGTCTTGAAGGGATTTTTTTCAACTGAAAAATACAATTTTAATCACAAGAATACACGTCAATTACTACTCACCCATTTGACTCAATCATGCCTGACTATAAACGACATGATATACAAAGTCCAAATCTCAATCAGGCTTAGTTTTTTCACTACCCCTCAAGTACATGCCGACCACTTTTAGTGTTCTTTTAGTGTAGCTTTTCATCACATTCTAAATTCCCTAGGGATTTAGGACTTTTAAAATAATTTTCTATGACCAATTATTATGCTCAAAATAGCTTAGTTTTCCCTTTGTGTGTTACAAAATTTTGGCCAATGTTGTCAGAGATGTTTGATTGGCACTTTAGCTCCAAGTTTCTCCCACGTGAATTGACTTTTCTTACCCTCAGTTTGTGTGAACAGAAATTACAGTGTCAGTTCCATGCTTTGCTCTTTATTTATATGGTATGATAAATACATTCAGGACAAAAAGACGCCTGTTTCTTCACTCAGACTTAGATTAACCATACTTTAGCCACTTTCTCCTGTCTTAGATCAATCCCTATTATCAGAACACAGTTTATTTAGTAGCAGTAATGGGGCATCTAGATCTGCTTTTTTCTTAAGCTAAATCACTCTGCAATGTCAATAGGCTCTGACTCTAAAACTGGACCCATTATGTTCATTCTAATGGTTGGGCTGTGGATCCCCTGTCTGTCTAAGCTCTGTTCTAAGAATAGGACTTGGTTTTAGAAGTAAAAGGACTCTGTTAAAGTAGGCTTCAACTTTTTTTGGAAGATTTTTGATCCAAAAGAAAAATGCAAAGCTAAGCCTTGAATTGGCATTGAATTGCCCATTAGTTGAGCACCTATAACGTGACAAAATGATTGAAGTAAAAACCAGGTCTTCCCTGAATTCAAAGTTTAAATCTGAAAAAAGACAGACATGAAGAAAATAAATAGAAAATATATATACAAAGGACACATCAGACATAAACAGGAATTATAGAGGATGTGTCATCAAGCATGAGCTAGAATATAACACCTGTATAAAATTGGATAAATAACCTATGCAAAGGGAATACAGTGAAAAAAGCCTGACTCTATAAAAGTGCATGGAATTTGGGGAATAGAAATTGGCTCCATCTGATCTGGTAGGTCAGCCATGGAAATTCAGAGATTTTGAATGGTAAATGAGCCTGGATATCAATCTGAATGTACGCTAGTGAGCCAAATTATATAATAATCTATATATCTTATAAATTAGACCAGTTACTCTCAAAGATTAATGTCCCTAAGAATAACCAGGAAGCTTGCTAAAGGTAGACTTTCACATCTATCCACAGAGGTTCTAATTCAGTACGTCTGGGGTGGACTAATAAATATGCATACTTAACAAGTACCTCAGGAGATTTTGATTCTGATCAATATCACCCTTACATCAAGGTTTGTGGGGTCCCTGCTCCAGGTCCTCACCTAAGGGGTTCTCTGAGTTTTGGAGTGCCTTTCTCAAAACTTTCCAAGCTCCCCTTCAGTGCCTGGGATCAGCTGAGCTGGCAGAATGGCACACTGGGGTCCACACAGTCTTTAGTCCCAGTCTCTCCCCTTCATGATGCTCTTCAAGCTCTCACGACAGTGATGGGTTCAACACGTGTCCAAGGACCTCCAGGGCTTGCACCTATAGAGTTATTCCACGGCCCCAGTAGTTCCTCCATGGGATCATGTGAGATGGGTTGCTGAAATAGTGGTGGCACTCTGATTTAAGGCAACTCTTACATTGCACACAGAACAAGTTCAGACCTCCAGGGTATCTACAGCCCTGACCCTTGGACTTTGAGCCATGCATAGACCTGTGCAAGAGCTCTTGCCCTTCTTCTGGCTCTTGCTCATCTGTGTTTGGACCCCCACTGGAGTGCCCCCTCTGCTCTGAAGTACCTGAGTGTGGCAAGGCTGGTGACAGGCATCGTGTATAGTCTTTGCCACTGGAATCCAAGGAAGTTTGTTCATCTGCTTCACCAGTTTTGTGCCATGGGTCAGGAAGTCGTTCACAGGTAACCACTTATTGCTCCATACTACCAATGGGCCATTCTGGTTGATATTCTCTCCTGCCTCTGATTAACGTGGTTACCTCCTGGCCTCCTAGGTCAGTCTTATGTTGTACCAGATGAGAGATGGAAACTCCTATAATTTCTAGATAACTCAATTGAACAAATATTTACTAAGTGCCTAGAATTTTCCAGACATGATGCAGGTTTGAAGATGAGAGGAAGAAATTTTGTAAAGATTGTTGAATAAATGAAAGGATGATTCTGTTTTTAGAATTTTCAAAAATCAGCATTTAACTCAACTCTTTGCTGGGGAAAGATCACTTATTTAGGGCTTTACTTTGGGTCACATTCTCCCTAATTACAACCTATACACAGCAAGTTTGTTTAGAGTTGATCCCCATTTGACTGAGAAGTTGCTTGGCAAAGCTTTAAGAGCTGCAAATAGTCTTAATGAAGAGAACCTGGTTAAGTTACCATTCATGAATTTAAGATTCTCTCTATATTTTGTCATCATATTCAATAATAAGCCTCTTCACTGAACACTATACAACAGAATGTCCCTACACTTGAACTCAGTGAGCTGTTGGCCTGTATGAGATTCAACGCATTATTAGGAGTAAGTCATTACACTCATATGTAAGTTCCTTAAACTTCTCTTGTTTACCACTTCAGATAATGCTTCTGGAAGTAGCAATTATTATTCTTGTTATTATCAACATTTTATTCTAGTACCTGTACAGTACCCTCTGAACTTCACATCACTACACAACAGGTTAATTAATATTACCATAGGTTTTGGAAGCCATGTATTAATCTATTTTGTGTGGCTTACTAAATGAGATCCTAGTGCTTGAAAAATATTAACTTGACCCATGTGGGTAACTTATTTAGGCTATAGAGTATAGTTTATAGTGTATAAACTTTATACATTATAAGATGAAAATTTTAATTCCATTGAATTTGGAAACTATTCTTTGAATAGTCTTTGAAACATTTGACTGGTGAAGAATCATGTTACAAAACAGTGGACCATTCATTCCATTTCAACCCTGTGTGGGAACCAAAAATTTGGTAACCAAAATGTTTATGATGTCATTTCTTCAAACCAATAAAATATGGGATCAGTTAACAATGGTTAGCAAATGCCGTTTTTTTAACTTACGCTGCCTTATACTGTCTTTTTTGTTGTTTTTGCCACATGTATCTCATATGTGGCAAGTGTTAATATACTTCAAATTTATGAGAACTTTATCTTTCCCTGTCATTTCATAAAATGATTTTATTAGATTGGATTTGGGACATCTTTTAACTTCCTCTCTCAATGATGCTTTTTTTTTTTTTAACATCTTTATTGGGGTATAATTGCTTTACAGTGGTATGTTTATGTTTTATAACAAAGTGAATCAGTTATACATATGTTCCTGTTCCCATATCTCTCCCCTCTTGCGTCTCCCTCCCTCCCACCTTCCCTATCCCACCCCTCCAGGAGGTCACAAAGCACCGAGCCGATATCCCTGTGCCATGAGGCTGCTTCGCACTAGCTAGCAACCTTACATTTGTTAGTGTATATATGTCCATGCCTCTCTTGCCCTGTCACAGCTCACCCTTCCCCCTCCCCATATCCTCAAGTCCGGTCTCCAGTAGGTCTGTGTCTTTATTCCTGTCTTACCCCTAGGTTCTTCATGACATGTTTTTGTTCTAAAATTCCATATATATGTGTTAGCATATGGTATTTATCTTTCTCTTTCTGACTTACTTCACTCTGTATGACAGACTCTAGGTCCATCCACGTCATTACAAATAGCTCAATTTCATTTCTTTTCATGGCTGC
>NW_006796449.1:912058-921754 GCF_000442215.2 Lipotes vexillifer | reverse complement strand
CTTTTTTTTTTTTTAACATCTTTATTGGGGTATAATTGCTTTACAGTGGTATGTTTATGTTTTATAACAAAGTGAATCAGTTATACATATACATATGTTCCCATATCTCTCCCCTCTTGCGTCTCCCTCCCTCCCACCTTCCCTATCCCACCCCTCCAGGAGGTCACAAAGCACCGAGCCGATATCCCTGTGCCATGAGGCTGCTTCGCACTAGCTAGCAACCTTACATTTGTTAGTGTATATATGTCCATGCCTCTCTTGCCCTGTCACAGCTCACCCTTCCCCCTCCCCATATCCTCAAGTCCGGTCTCCAGTAGGTCTGTGTCTTTATTCCTGTCTTACCCCTAGGTTCTTCATGACATGTTTTTGTTCTAAAATTCCATATATATGTGTTAGCATATGGTATTTATCTTTCTCTTTCTGACTTACTTCACTCTGTATGACAGACTCTAGGTCCATCCACGTCATTACAAATAGCTCAATTTCATTTCTTTTCATGGCTGCATAATATTCCATTGTATATATGTGCCACACCTTCTTTATCCATTCATCCGACGATGGGCACTTAGGTTGTTTCCATCTCCGGGCTATTGTAAATAGAGCTGCAATGAACATTTTGGTACATGACTCTTTTTGAGTTATGGTTTTCTCAGGGTTTATGCCCAGTAGTGGGATTGCTGGGTCATATGGTAGTTCTATTTGCAGTTTTGTAAGGAAACTCCATACTGTTCTCCATAGTGGCTGAACCAATTCACATTCCCACCAGCAGTGCAAGAGTGTTCCCTTCTCTCCACACCCTCTCCAGCATTTATTGTTTCTAGATTTTTTGATGATGGCCATTCTGACTGGTGTGAGATGATATCTCATTGTAGTTTTGATTTGCATTTCCCTAATGATTAATGATGTTGAGCATTCTTTCATGTGTTTGTTGGCAGTCTGTATATCTTCTTCGCACAAATGTCTATTTAGGTCTTCTGCCCATTTTTGGATTGGATTGTTTGTTTTTTTCTTATTGAGCTGCATGAGCTACTTGTAAATTTTGGAAATTAATCCTTTGTCAGTTGCTTCATTTGCAAATATTTTCTCCCATTCTGAGGGTTGTCTTTTGGTCTTGTTTATGGTTTCCTTTGCTGTGCAAAAGCTTTGCAGTTTCATTAGGTCCCATTTGTTTATTTTTGTTTTTATCTCCATTATTCTAGGAGATGGGTCAAGAAGGATCTTGCTGTGATTTATGTCATAGAGTGTTCTGCCTATGTTTTCCTCGAAGAGTTTGATAGTTTCTGGCCTTACATTTAGGTCTTTAATCCATTTTGAGCTTATTTTTGTGTATGGTGTTAGAGAGTGATCTAATCTCATACTTTTACATGTACCTGTCCAGTTTTCCCAGCACCACTTATTGAAGAGGCTGTCCTTTCTCCACTGTACATTCCTGCCACCTTGATGAAAGATAAGGTGTCCATATGTGCATGGGCTTATCTGTGGGCTTTCGATCCTGTTCCATTGATCTATCTTTCTGTTTTTGTGCCAGTACCATACTGTCTTGATCACTGTAGCTTTGTAGTATAGTCTGAAGTCAGGGAGCCTGATTCCTCCAGCTCCATTTTTCGTTCTCAAGATTGCTTTGGCTATTTGGGGTCTTTTGTGTTTCCATACAAATTGTGAAATTTTTTGTTCTATTTCTGTGAAAAATGCCAGTGGTAGTTTGATAGGGATTGCATTGAATCTATAGATTGCTTTGGGTAGTAGAGTCATTTTCACAATGTTGATTCTTCCAATCCAAGAACGTGGTATATCTCTCCATCTATTTGTATCATCTTTAATTTCTTTCATCAGTATCTTATAATTTTCTGGATACAGGTCTTTTGTCTCCTTAGGTAGGTTTATTCCTAGATATTTTATTCTTTTTGTTGCAGTGATAAATGGGAGTGTTTTCTTGATTTCACTTTCAGATATTTCATAATTAGTATATAGGAATGCCAGAGATTTCTGTGCATTAATTTTGTATCCTGCTACTTTACCAAATTCATTGATTAGCTCTAGTAGTTTTCTGGTAGCATCTTTAGGATTCTCTATGTATAGTATCATGTCATCTGCAAACAGTGACAGCTTTACTTCTTCTTTTCCGATTTGGATTCCTTTTATTTCCTTTTCTTCTCTGATTGCTGTGGCTAAAACTTCCAAAACTATGTTGAATAAGAGTGGTGAGAGTGGGCAACCTTGTCTTGTTCCTGACCTTAGTGGAAATGCTTTCAGTTTTTCGCCATTGAGGATGATGTTGGCTGTGGGCTTGTCATATACGGCCTTTATTATATTGAGGAAAGTTCCCTCTACACCTACTTTCTGCAGGGTTTTTATCATAAATGGGTGTTGAATTTTGTCAAAAGCTTTCTCTGCATCTATTGAGATGATCATATGGTTTTTCTCCTTCAATTTGTTAATATGGTTAATCACATTGATAGATTTGCGTATATTGAAGAATCCTTGCATTCCTGGAATAAACCCCACTTGATCATGGTGTATGATCCTTTTAATGTGCTGTTGGATTCTGTTTGCTAGTATTTTGTTGAGGATTTTTGCATCTATGTTCATCAGTGATATTGGCCTGTAGTTTTCTTTCTTTGTGACATCCTTGTCTGGTTTTGGTATCAAGGTGATGGTGGCCTCGTAGAATGAGTTTGGGAGTGTTCCTCCCTCTGCTATATTTTGGAAGAGTTTGAGAAGGATAGGTGTTAGCTCTTCTCTAAATGTTTGATAGAATTCGCCTGTGAAGCCATCTGGTCCTGGGCTTTTGTTTGTTGGAAGATTTTTAATCACAGTTTCAATTTCAGTGCTTGTGATTGGTCTGTTCATACTTTCTATTTCTTCCTGATTCAGTCTTGGCAGGTTATGCATTTCTAAGAATTTCTCCATTTCTTCCAGATTGTCCATTTTATTGGCATAGAGTTGCTTGTAGTAATCCCTCATGATTTTTTTTATTTCTGCAGTGTCAGTTGTTACTTCTCCTTTTTCATTTCTAATTCTATTGATTTGAGTCTTCTCCCTTTTTTTCTTGATGAGTCTGGCTAATGGTTTATCAATTTTGTTTATCTTCTCAAAGAACCAGCTTTTAGTTTTATTGATCTTTGCTATTGTTTCCTTCATTTCTTTTTCATTTATTTCTGATCTGATTTTTGTGATTTCTTTCCTTCTGCTAACTTTGGGGTTTTTTTGTTCTTCTTTCTCTAATTGCTTGAGGTGCAAGGTTAAGTTGTTTATTCGCGATATTTCCTGCTTCTTAAGGTGGGCTTGTATTGCTATAAACTTCCCTCTTAAAACTGCTTTTGCCACATCCCATAAGTTTAGGGTCGTTGGGTCTCCATTGTCATTTGTTTCTAGGTATTTTTTAATTTCCTCTTTTATTTCTTCAGTGATCACTTCGTTATTAAGTAGTGTATTGTTTAGCCTCCATGTGTTTGTATTTTTTACAGATCTTTTCCTGTATTGATATCTAGTCTCATGGCGTTGTGGTCAGAAAAGATACTTGATACAATTTCAATTTTCTTAAATTTACCAAGGCTTGATTTGTGAGCCAAGATATGATCTATCCTGGAGAATGTTCCATGAGCACTTGAGAAAAATGTGTATTCTGTTGTATTTGGATGGAGTGTCCTATAAATATCAATTAAGTCCATCTTGTTTAATGTATCATTTAAAGCTTGTGTTTCCTTATTTATTTTCATTTTGGATGATCTGTCCATTGGTGAAAGTGGGGTGTTAAAGTCCCCTACTATGAATGTGTTACTGTCGATTTCCCCTTTTATGGCTGTTAGTATTTGCCTTATGTATTGAGGTGCTCCTATGTTGGATGCATAAATATTTACAATTGTTATATCTTCTTTTTGGATCAATCCCTTAATCATTATGTAGTGTCCTTCTTTGTCTCTTCTGATAGTCCTTATTTTAAAGTCTATTTTGTCTGATATGAGAATTGCTACTCCAGCTTTCTTTTGGTTTCCATTTGCATGGAATATCTTTTTCCATCCCCTTACTTTCAGTCTGTATGTGTCTCTAGGTCTGAAGTGGGTCTCTTGTAGACAGCATATATATGGGTCTTGTTTTTGTATCCATTCAGCCAATCTGTGTCTTTTGGTGGGAGCATTTAGTCCATTTACATTTAAGGTAATTATCGATATGTATGTTCCTATTCCCATTTTCTAAATTGTTTTGGGTTCGTTATTATAGGACTTTTCCTTCTCTTGTGTTTTTGTCTAGAGAAGTTCCTTTAGCATTTGTTGTAAAGCTGGTTTGGTGGTGCTGAACTCTCTCAGCTTTTGCTTGTCTGTAAAGGTTTTAATTTCTCCATCAAATCTGAATGAGATCCTTGCTGGGTAGAGTAATCGTGGTTGCAGATTCTTCTCCTTTATCACTTTCAGTATGTCCTGCCACTCCCTTCAGGCTTGCAGAGTTTCTGCTGAGAGATCAGCTGTTAACCTTATGGGGATTCCCTTGTGTGTTATTTGTTGTTTTTCCCTTGCTGCTTTTAATATGCTTTCTTTGTATTTAGTTTTTGACAGTGTGATTAATATGTGTCTTGGCGTATTTCTCCTTGAATTTATCCTGTATGGGACTCTCTGTGCTTCCTGGACTTCATTAACTATTTCCTTTCCCATATTAGGGAAGTTTTCAACTATAATCTCTTCAAATATTTTCTCAGTCCCTTTCTTTTACTCTTCTTCTTCTAGACCCCCTATAATTCGAATGTTGGTGTGTTTAATGTTGTCCCAGAGGTCTCTGAGACTGTCCTCAGTTCTTTTCATTCTTTTTTCTTTATTCTGCTCAGCAGTAGTTATTTCCACTATTTTATCTTCCAGGTCACTTATCCGTTCTTCTGCCTCATTTATTCCTCTACTGATCCCATCTAGAGTGTTTTTCATTTCATTTATTGTGTTGTTCATCATTGTCTGTTTCATCTTTATTTCTTCTAGGTCCTTGTTAACTGTTTCTTGCATTTTCTCTATTCTACTTCCAAGATTTTGGATCATCTTTACTATCATTATTCTGAATTCTTTTTCAGGTAGACTGCCTATTTCCTCTTCATTTGTTAGGTCTGGTGCATTGTTATCTTGCTCCTTTAACTGCTGTGTGTTTTTCTGTCCTCTCATTTTGCTTATCTTACTGTGTTTGGGGTCTCCTTTTTGCAGGCTGCAGGTTCATAGTTCCCGTTGTTTTTGATGTCTGTCTCCAGTGGCTAAGGTTTGTTCAGTGGGTTGTGTAGGCTTCCGGGTGGAGGGGACTAGTGCCTGTGTTCTCGTGGATGAGGCTGGATCTTGTCTCTCTAGTGGGCAGGTCCACGTCTGGTGGTGTGTTTTGGGGTGTCTGTGGACTTATTATGATTTTGGGCAGCCTCCTGCTAATGGGTGGGGTTGTGTTCCTGTTTTGCTAGTTGTTTGGCATAGGTTGTCTAGCACTGTAGCTTGCTGGTCGTTGAGTGAAGCTGGGTGCTGGTGTTAAGATGGAGGTCTCGGGGCTTCCCTGGTGGTGCAGTGGTTGAGAATCTGCCTGCCGATGCAGGGGACAAGGGTTCGAGCCCTGGTCTGGGAAGATCCCACATGCCACAGAGCAACTGGGCCTTTGAGCCACAATTACTGAGCCTGCACGTCTGGAGCCTGTGCTCCGTGACAAGAGAGTCCGCGATAGTGAGAGGCCCGCACACTGCGATGAAGACTGGTCCCGCTTGCCACAGCTAGAGAAAACCCTTGCACAGAAACGAAGACCCAACACAGCCGTAAATAAATAAATAAATAAATAAAAACAAACAAAAAAAGATGGAGGTCTCTGGGAGATTTTTGCCGTTTGATATTATGTGGAGCTGGGAGGTCTCTTGTGGACCAGTGTCCTGAAGTTGGCTCTCCCACCTCAGAGGCAGAGCCCTGACTCCTGACTGGAGCACCAAGAGCCTTTCATCCACACGGCTCAGAATAAAGGGAGAAAAAGTAGAGAGAATTAGTAGAAGTAGGAAGAAAGAAAGAAAGAAAGAAAGAAAGAAAGAAAGAAAGAAAGAAAGAAAGGAAAAAAGGAAGAGAGAGAGAAAGAAGAAAGAAAGAAAGAAAGAAAGAAAGAAAGAAAGAAAGAAAGAAAGAAAGGAAGAAAGGAAGAGAGAGAGAAAGAAAGAAAGAAAGAAAGAAAGAAAGAAAGAAAGAAAGAAGGAAGGAAAGAAAGAAGGAAGGAAAGAAAGAAAGAAAGAAAGAAAGAAAGAGAAAGAAAAAAAGGAAGGAAGGAAGGAAGAAAGAAAGAAGAAAAGGGAAGAAGGCAAGAAGGAAAGAAAGGAGGGAGGGAGGGAGGACAGAAGGAAGGAAGGAGGGAAAGAAGGAAAAAAGACAGAAAGAAAGAAGATACAGTAAAATAAAATAAAGTATAATAGTTATTGAATTAAACAATAATTATTTAGGAAAAAAAAAGGGACGGATAGAACCTTAGGACAAATGGTGGAAGCAAAGCTATACAGACAAAATCTTACACAGAAGCATACACATACACCCTCACAAAAAGCAGTAAAGGGGAAAAAAATCATAAATCTTGCTCTCAAAGTCCAACTCCTCAATTTGGGATGATTCGTTGTCTAAAGGAGGAAAGGAAGGAAGGAAGGAAGGAAGGAAGGAAGGAAGGAAGGAAGGAAGAAAGAAGGAAAGAAAGAGAAAGAAAGGTATAATAGTTATTAAAATTAAAATTAATTATTAAGAAAAAAATTAAAAAACCACAATGGACGGATAGAACCCTAGGACAAATAAATGGTGGAAGCAAAGCTATACACACAAGATCTCACACAGAAGCATACACATACACATTCACAAAAAGAGGAAAAGAGGAAAAAATCCTAGATCTTGCTTTCGAAGTCCACCTCCTCAATTTGGGATGATTCGTTGGCTATTCACGTATTCCACAGATGCAGGGTACATCAAGTTGACTGTGGAGATTTAATCCGGCTGTTTCTTAGGCTGCTGGGAGAGATCTCCCTTTCTCTTCTTTGTTCTCCCAGCTCACAGGGGCTCAGCTTTGGATTTGGCCCTGCCTCTGCGTGTAGGTCGCTGGAGGGCGTCTGTTTTTTTGCTCAGACAGGACGGGGTTAAAGGAGCCGTTGATTCAGGGGCTCTGGCGCACTCGGGCCGGGGCGGAGGGAGGGGCACGGCGTGCGATGCAGGCCTGCGGCAACGGAGGCCAGCGTGACGTTGCATCAGCCTGAGTCCCGCCGTGCGTTCTCCTGGGGAAGTTGTCCCTGGATCCCGGGAACCTGGCAGTGGAGGGCTGCACAGGCTCCCCGGAAGAGGGGTGTGGATAGTGACCTGTGCTCGCACACAGGCCCCTTGGTGGCGGCGGCAGCAGCAGCCTTAGCGTCTCCCGCCCGTCTCTGGGGTCCGTGCTTTTAGCCGCGGCTCACGCCCGTCTCTAGGGTCTACGCTTTTAGCCGCGGCTCGCGCCCTTCCCTGGGGTTCGCGCTTTTAGGCGCGGCTCGCGCCAGTGTCTGGGGTTCGCGCTTTTAGCCGCGGCTTGCGCCCGTCTCGAGTTCCTTTAAGCAGCGCTCTTAAACCCCTCTCCTCGCGCACCAGGAAACAGAGAGGGAAGAAAAAGTCTCTTGCCTCTTCGGCAGGTGCAGACTTTTCCCCGGACTCCCTCCCGGCTAGCCGTGGTGCACTAACCCCTTCAGGCTGTGTTCAAGCCGCCAACCCCAGTCCTCTCCCTGCGTTCTGACCGAAGCCCAAGCCTCAGCTCGCAGCCCCGCCCGCCCCGGCGGGTGAGCAGAGAAGCCTCTCGGGCTGGTGAGTGCCGGTCGGCACCGATCCTCTGTGCGGGAATCTCCCCGCTTTGCCCTCCGCACCCCTGTTGCTGCGCTGTCCTCCGCGGCCCCGAAGCTCCCTGCTCCGCCTCACGCAGTCTCCGCCCGCGAAGGGGCTTCCTAGTGTGTGGAAACCTTTCCTCCTTCACAGCTCCCTCCCACTGGTGCAGGTGCCATCCCTACTCTTTTGTCTCTGTTTTTTCTTTTTGCCCTACCCAGGTACGTGGGGAGTTTCTTGCCTTTTGGGAGGTCTGAGGTCTTCTGCCAGCATTCAGCAGGTGTTCTGTAGGAGTTGTTCCACGTGTAGATGTATTTCTGGTGTATCTGTGGGGAGGAAGATGATCTCCACATCTTACTCTTCCGCCATCTTCCCAGCACCCCCCCCCATGATGCTTTAAGATTGTTTCTAGAAGAAACTGGTTAAATGGAACGCCGTCTTTTAACTTCAGCTTCAAATTAGCCATTACTGACAAGTGTAGAGATTTAACACAAAAATCTCAAAGGTATCTATATTATCACCTTCAGGTATTTGCCACAGAGAGTAAAACGTAAATTCTTTATTCCAGATCACTTTAAGGCAAAGCTTATAACACTTTAAAACATATAAGGATCAGATAGTGGTCCTAGTACAGTAGAGATTCCTAGGCCCCTGCAAAGATTGTGATCAGTTTAGTGCAGAGGCAGGCACTAGTGGTTCTGAGCCACACTTTGAAATATATTGTTATATTGAGAGGAGATTTAATGATTAGAACCCCAAATTATAGTGTCTCTTTATATTTGGTAGTGAATTTTCCCCTTGATTCTCTATGTCAGTCTCACTAAATTCTGGATTAGTGATCTCCAAGTGGCATGCAGTAATCAAGGAACAAAGACAAGATTGGAATGTAGGAAAAGTATTAGAGAACTCAATTTAGTCTTTTAATCTTTCCTTTTTTATTTTTACTTTGTGATTATGTCTTATAATGCACAAAATGTGTAAGTAAAACAATAAGCTATGACATTTGTAAATAAATAAATGTATGTTGGAATGCATACTAAAACATTTTTACTAATGATGAGAATAATTTCAAATGTTTGAAAATTGCTGCTAGAGATTATACTAGTCTAGATTATCCTTCTATAATAAACATTATACAAATGCAGATCCTTAACACCACAAAGTGCTACTTCTATGTTACACGATGTCGGCTGTGGGTCTGGGAAACACTCCAAGGCAACTGTCCTCCATGGGGTGACTCAATGGGGAGGGTCTAGTATTCTGTAACTGCTCCATCTTAAACATATATTGGCTTTTAGGGCAGCCGGGAAAGAGAGAAGGGAGACTTGTGTACAAGCTCTTAAAGGCACATTTTACTGTCAAAGTGAAGCCCAAGGCTATACCTAATTTTAGGGAAGTGGGAAAATGCAATCCTCCTATGTATGAGAAATATTGGTAAGCAAATCTAATATCTAATACATAATACTTTAAACACAAATCCAGTCTATAATACAATTCATTCAGTTCTAAATATATTGTAAATATTTACATGCACATATTCACATACAGACCCACGTATATCAGTGCTGATCATAGAACTACATATACATATACATTTATATTATAACAAAAAATTTGTAAGTCCATGTTTTAATTAATGTACTGCATTACAAAGTAGAACCTGTAAGTTAAAGTACTGCTAGCCTACATTACTATTCAGTTGAAAACCATCCTTTCATATAACTTATCAAATCTTTTAATAGAAAAGATAAAAATATTCCTCTCTAGTATATTAGGCATAGTGTAAAAGTAGTTAAAAACCATTCATATGCAGCATTATAATTGTATTATATATTTAATTTAGAAGAGAGGAAATATGATTATAAGAAACTTGGCATTTTGGCATTCC
>NW_006796449.1:883369-912040 GCF_000442215.2 Lipotes vexillifer | reverse complement strand
ATTCCTGTTCCATGGAAACAACTAAAGTATTTAAAATTATTGTTTTTTAAATACAGACAATTCTCTGGTTTCTATGCCAAATTCCATCAGTTTGAAGAGACTTGGCTTTTCACAGCCAAGTTTTAAGCATGCGGAAATTATAAGTGGAAACATATTGTGTCCTCTGATCTTGGAGGTGGCAAATTTGCTACAAAACAGGGTGGGAGATTGATCTCATTCTTTGGTTTTCCACTTTTTGATGAAGAATTTAAATATGCTGTATTTTAACCAACAGTTAAAAAAAATAGTGCATAGCCTAGTGAAAGAGCAATGCTTCATAAATACATAATAGCTTCATCAACAAGAGTCTGCTTTCTGAAATGAAGCCACAAATATGTTTAAAGTCCCTAGCTTCCTGCAGGATGCACAAAGCTCTCTGTTCGAGTCACTTTTGGACCATTTTCTTTCTTTGTGGTGGCAGTGGTTGTCTAGTTGCGTGGGTGTATATTTGAAATACATCTTATGGATTTTTTAATAATGCATTCTTGGGGAGGACAGGAGACCAATTTTTTTCCTATGCTATAAACATTTAAAGCACTTCTCTGATGACTTACTGATTTTCTTTAGCAATTCAAGATTGATTAGATAGGGAAATAAAGAGGATTTTTGAAGGAAAGTAGGAAAAAAGTACTGAAACTTTTTGTTGTTATCAAGCTTGTTTATATTCATTTATTATCAATGCTACAAAGTCTTTAATAGCAAAGCTAAGATCTCAACTGGAATTATTCATAGTGGGTTAAAGAAGCCAAAGTCATTTATCTTGAAGGCCTTTCATCTAGTGATATTAGATCCATGACATTTACTTGCTCATTTGTTCTCAGTTTCCATTTTATATACTCAGTGATGATGTGTTTCCAACTCTAAGTTATCACCATCTAAGATTAAAAAAAAACAAAAAGGATTCTTCTAGGTCAGACTTTCTAGGGGGCAAGTATCTTCAGTACTTTCATGACCTACTTATACTGATTATATGATTAGATGATGACTTCAGCAAATTTTCCCTGGAGAGTTTCCTTCTGATCTGTGTCTTTCATAACAGTTTAGGACTGTATTAGAGCAAACAAGCCTGGATTATTTTATTCTTTTTTATTTCAGGAACAAGTTTCACATTCTCCCATAAAATCGTTTTGAGAATATCTCTCTATCCATAAGTGAGCAGTTTTCTAAGGTTATCTTGCTGTATATCTAAGATGAATTTTTAAATAAATCAATGTGTTCTTTTGAATCCCCTTAAGTTTATCATAAAATTATGATCTGTTTTTTTATTTAATGAACATGAAATTCACCTATTTGTTTCTACACTGGATTATAATTTAAGCATAATGGAGAAGGGTTACTTCTAAAAAAAAATCTAAGATTTCATAGGTAAAAATCAAAGGTTTAGTTTAAATTATTTATCCTAACCCCAAATTCTTAAATTTTATATTCTGTGATTTTTAAAACAGTTAAGGATAATTCCTTTACCATCCTTAGGGAACTTTCTTGATTGTAGATCTCCTTTACTTGTAGAAAGTTTACTCCTCATTAATGATCTAAATTGATCAAGTTAAAATACACCATTATTGGGCTTCCCTGGTGGTGCAGTGGTTGAGAGTCTGCCTGCCGATGCAGGGAACACGGGTTTGTGCCCAGGTCCGGAAAGATCCCACATGCCACGGAGTGGCTGGGCCCGTGAGCCATGGCCGCTGAGCCTGTGCTCCGCAATGGGAGAGGCCACAACAGTGAGAGGCCCTCGTACCGCAAAAAAAAAAAAAAAAAACAACCATTATTTTGTACCATTTGTCCAAACACTAAGTAATAAATATTAGAATTCTTAATCCGCATATTAGATCACACCTCTTTTCTCATCACCAAGCAAAATAGTTATAATTTCTTATTTTTCCAATGTTTAGATGGTTAACAAAATGCTTTTTTTTTTTTGCCATTTTCAGTTTTTCTGATTTCTTCTTAATTTGTGAATTTCAGCCCTATGTGCATACGGGGATAAAAGAGATTACTTCACAGTTCTCAGCACCACTACTCCAATACTATAAGTTATGCATGTTAGCCTCCTCTAAACAGTCTTTAGCTCTCTAGTTTTTAAATACCAGCCTTTAGCTGCCACTACACCTCAGGGAAAATCTAGTAAAAGAAAGAGGCAACATTTGGCCGACCCACTTAAAGAGCTTGCTTAACTTCACAGAGAAAATATATAATAAAATTGATCCTTGAGATTTTATATCAAGGCTATGCTCTCACAAAAATCTTATATTCAACGGGTAAATGCATGGATTCATAAACAACAGGAAATGTGAGCTCAGGGTCCAGAAGTTCCTTAATTCTTCTGAATCAAGAATATGTGTATTGCTTTTGTAGTCATTAGCAAGGGTTTCCTTCCTAGGATACTTCATGAGAAGGGTCATCACAGCTGATGGAATTCACCCCTTCTCATTCCTGGCCCACTGCTGGAACAAATTCAGTACAAACATACTGAGCATTTACTCTGTGTCAAGCATTGTATACACATTGTCTTACGTAAAGCTCACATCAGCCCTGCACAATACGTCATAGTAATCTTAAGTTCATACACAAGGAAATAAAAGTTTAGAGGCATTGCTGTACCCAAGGTAACACAGCTAGTATAGAGCAGAATCAGAATTCAAACTCTAGGACCATTTGACTGCAAAATCAGTATCTTTACTCTTCATGCTCTAAGGCCTGCGCTTTATGAATACTTCCTGTGTCCTCTCATTATTTCTTTCCCCCACTCAACCAAGTGACAATTCCAGGGAATTTATTATTTAGCATCTGTATTTGCTAAATTTCAATGTTTCAAACTGAAGACAAAATGACAGTACAAAAATGAACTAAAAGATTTTTTTAAATACCCCCAAACTATAAATTAATGCAAATTTAAATGACAAATGTCAAGTGGTAAAATAAAGCCCCTGAAATGCAATTGTGATGAACTATCTCATCTTTTTACTAAAACAAAACATAATGAGTCACATAGAGTAATTATCGATTGCAGGGTACATTGCATCTCCTGTCCTCAGGTCTACTTTATCTAGAAAGTGTATATCATGCTCAGATGAAACTATTCTGCTTAAACTAAGTATTAATCACTCAAATATATTTCAGAGTTAATAATCTGAAGCCAGTACTGTCACAGACAGACATCTAATATTTTCAACATTGTGTCTTGATATTACAAGCTAGACTCAAAGCAACACTAAAGAATTATGATATTTTAGAAACCATCCAAATCTTTAAACCCTAACTGCCTTAATAACTGGGACTTATTGCAAAGCTGTCCTGTTAGTTCCCAAGGAACCACTGTCATAAATTTAAAATTGAAATAATTATCTCACAAGAGAGGAGATGGAAAATAAGTATATACCTCCAAAGGGCAATATTATTCTTTAAAAATTTTTATGACTTTAAAAAATAATTTCATTTCACTTGATGAATTTCACTAATTGACTAGTAAACAAAGTGCGAAAGTAAGTTCAAATAATTTTATAATGTTGCACAGTAAGTGAAATTACAAAATATTTTTCTTGGCTGCTAACCTTTTCTTTGTTTAGGAGTACAATCCAGCTCCCAGTTAAAGTATTCTGGCTTTTCTTTGAAATCTACTTATTTGCTTCTTGACTACAATCATGTGCTTTCAATTTCTTTTGCATTTTACCACTTACTTTTTACAGCGTTCTTTTATGGCTGAACGACTGCCTGGCAAAATAGAAACTGAACCACAGTATGTAATTAAGTTCTTTGCACAATGGTAGTTAGTCATCGACACAATTAAACCAATGGCTTCAGAATCCAGTACTGAAGGAATGAACAGCATAGCCAAAGAGCACTCATGCCAAAAAGGTTTTCCTAAATCATGGGATTGAAGAGATCTGCCTGCTTTTTTGGTGTCATGACAAAAATTCCAAATAAATTCTCCTTCCAAAACTGAAAAGAATTCATGTCAGATAGTACATGAATTGTTTCTCCTATATTCATTTTTTTACAGTTTTTTCACTGTTTTTGAGACTTCAGAATATTGGTGGAAAGATATAACAAGTTAGAGATGTTTTGCTCAAACCCTGGAAAAAAATGTCCTAAAACATAAAATGTACGTTTTTAACACAGATTAATTTAATAATATTTTGCTATTTTAATATAATCCATAATGTAGTAAGTGCAATAAAATATTAAATGGAATAGTTACATATACTTTAATATGTTTCAGTTCTTTAAATCATACATAATAATTTTAGTTTTAGTTAAAAATGACTTATTTGCTCTAGAGTTATTTTAACATGATGCAAAATTCAATTTCAAGTTGACGGTCAGATATGTGTCTGGATTTAAAATATATAATTGAGACACATTCGGTTGCTGGAAATGTACTGAAAGAAACAAGGAAACTGTGAATAGATATGCTTTGGTTTTGAAATTTTTTTCAATAATAAAAATATTTCTAATTATCCCTTGCCCTCCAATCACATTATTGACTTAAATCATATTAATAGGTTCTAGTTGAAGCAACTATGAATTCAGGCTAAATTATAAAATGTAGATGCATACATTTAAACAGGTGTCATAAAGTTGTGATAACATTCAGTATTTCAATGACTGCAATTGTTGCTGATACTGATACAGTGTCTAAAGATTTTTATATAAAGAAGACTGAGTATAATATGGTCTTATTGATGTAAGTTACCTGGAAAATTTCTCCTTTGATATTTTTGCTGTAAAGTTTTGTTGTGATAACTAGTACATATAGACTTGACCACAATCAGATATATAAAAACATAAGCATCTAGAGAATTCAAAAGATACACTGCAATTAGTATTTCTGATACTATTTTTGACTAGGCAATTGTTTTTCCTTTGGTAGAGTATCATAGTATTTTCTGGTTGATAGTAATTGAGCATGGTCACTTGACTTACTCCTATAACCACTAAAGTATTTTATAAAATTTGAATTTAGGATAAGGGGGAGGACACCCATTAAGTTGCTGGGAGAATAATGGAGGAAATGAGGAAACATAACTACTGTTTGGTTTGGGAAAACTCTGTTTAAAAAAAAAAAAAAATTGCTTATGATAACACTCTGTCCGACTCTCACTGGATTGCAACATCCTTAGCTTTTTCCTTAGGACATTAAAAACATGTTTCTTTTGCCTTTTTGAATCTTATTATTCTTTCATAGTACTTTACTTAGTGTTTCACTATAGCTATTTTCTCCAAGGAAGTTATCTGTTAATGCATTAGTGAATACCAGTAGATTAGTAAATTGCCTCTTTAGGGAAAGCAAGGAAGGCATTGTGTCTTATACCACAGAGAACTCTCAAAAATGTGAGAACTTTCAAGCCCTGAAAATTCTTGTTGGACAATGTTTTGAGACAGATTTTTATTTTGCACACACAAGGGGGGCAGCCACTTAACCTAAAGCAAGGGAAAGGCAACATCTTGCTTCAAGGTTATTACTTACACCTCATCTGATTTGATTTAAATAAGGTTGAGGTAATATGGGTCACTAAAGAATAGAAGATATAATTAACTATCCCATGATCAAGTTAGAGAGTGATATTAGTGGGTTGTAAGAGAGAACTGGGATTAAAAAATAAAATTTGTGTCAGATAAAACATTGGCAGTGAAACTTATTGGTTTTGTTGCAATTTTTTTTTTTTAAATAGTAGTTGAAGAATGGGATGGGATGACTGCAAGTGGTAATCATGAAAAGGAATCAGTGGGAAAAGAGAGAGAAAATAAAACTGAAAATGTATTTGAAGAAATTATGGCTGAAAACTTCCCAAACCTAAAGAAGGAAACAAATATCAAGGTACAGGAAGCACAGAGGGTCCCAAACAAGATGAACCCAAACAGACCCATACTAAGACATTTCATAACATGGCAAAAGTTAAAGAAAAAGAGAATTCTAAAGGCAGAAAGAGAAAAGCAAAGAGTCATTTACTAGGAAACCCTCATAAGGCTATCAGCTTATTTCTCTGCAGAAACTGCAGGCCAGAAGGGAGTGGCATGATATATTTAATGTCCTGAAAGAGAAAAACCTTCAACATAGGATACTCTACCCAGCAAGATTATGATCTAGAATAGAAGGAGAAATAAAGAATTTCTCAGACAAGCAAAAACAAATAGAATTCAAAAATGCTAAGTCTACCCTAAAGAAATGTTGAAAAGTCTTTTTTAAGTAGAAAAGAAGTAAGAATCTATAGGAAAGGGAAAATTCCAATAGGAAAGGCAAATATATGGTAAGGACTGAAGATCATTTAAGCCAGGATGTAGATTTAAAAACAATTTAAAAAATTGTAAAAGTGATTATGACCACAATAAACAATGAAAGGATACAGATAAGCATGAAGATGTAAAATAGAACATAAAAATCACAACATGAGGGCAAGTATAAAAATGTAGATCTTTCAGAATGTATTTGAACTTAAATGACTATCAATTTGAAGGAAGTAGATGTAGTTATGGGTTAACATACTTGAACTCCATAGTAACCACAAATCAAAAATATACAATAGATTCACAAAAACTAAAAACAAAGGAACTCAAACATACTACAAATGAGAATCTCCAAACCTCAACAGGAAAAACAAAAAAAGAAGAAATGAATAAAGAACTACAAGATCAACTGGAATACAAGGAATAAAATGGCAATAAGTACATAACTATCAATAATTACTTTAAATATCAATAGACTAAATAATCTGATCAAAAGACATAGAATGGAAGATTGAATTAAAAAAAAACAAGAACTTGCAATATGCTGCCTAACTTCAGGGCAAAAGAGGTGGACAGAAAAAGATATTTCATGCAAATGGAAGTGACAAGAAAGTGGGGGTAGCAATACTTATATCAGATAAAATAGATTTTAAAATAAAGGACATAAAGAAAGACAATGAAGAGCATTATAGAATAATAAAGGGATCTATACAAGAACAGGATATTACAGAAGTTAACATATATGCACCCAGTATAGGAAAATCTAAGTATATATAGCAAATACTAACAGATATAAAAGGAGAAATTGACAATAATACAATAATAGGAAACTTTAACACCCCACTGACATCAGTGGACAGATCATGCAGACAGAATATCACTTAGCCAACAGAGGTCCCAAATGACAAAACAGACCAACTGGATTTAATCAATACCAGGACACTACATTCAATGAAACAAAACAAAATAAAGCACCTAGAATATACATTATTTTAAAGCATGCATGAAACATTCTCTAGGATAGACCACATACTAGGTCAAAAAACAAGTCTCAACAATGTTGAGGCTAGAAATTATGTCAAGTATCTTTTCTGACAACAACAGTATAACTAGAATCAACTAAAGAAAGAAAAATGGGAAAAGAACAAATACATGGAGATTAAACAAAATGTTACTAAAAAACCAATGAGTCAATGCTGACATCAAAGAAGAAATCAGAAAATACCTTGGGACAAAAATAGAAACACAGGTTTACAAAATCTATGGGATGCAGCAAATGCTGTTTAAGAGTGAAGTTCAGAGCAATACAGGCCTTCCTCAAGAAATAAGAAAAACCTCAAAAAAACAACCTAACCTACCACCTAAAAGAATTAGATAAAGAAGAACAAACAAAGCCCAAAGTCAGCAGAAAGAAGAAAATAATAAAGATCAGAGAGGAAATAAAATAGAGATTTTTTTAAAAATAGAAAAAAGTAATAAAACCAAGAGCTGGGTTTTTGAAAAGATAAAATCAACAAACCTCTAGCCAGGCTCACCAAGAAGAAAAGAGAGAGGACTCAAATAAACAAAATAATAAATAAAAGAGGAGAAATACCAACCGATACCACAGAAATACCAAAAAATTGTAAGAGAATACTATGAACAGTTACATGCCATCAAACTGAACAATCTAGAAGAAATGTATGAGTTTCTAGAAACATTCAGCCTGGCAAGACTGAGTCAAGAAGAAACATATAATTTGAACAGGCCAATCACTAGAAGTGAAATAGAATCTGTAATTTAAAAATTCCCTGCAAACAAAAGTCCAGGACCAGACAGCTTCACTGGAGAATTCTATCAAACATATAAAGAAGAACTTATACCTATCCTTCTCAAACTATTCTGAAAAATTTAAGAGAACGGAAAACTACCAAATTAATTCTAAGAGGACATCATCACCCCACTATCAAAACCAGACAAAGACACTAAAAAAAAGAAATTACAGGCCAATATCGTTGATGAATATAGATGCAAAAATCCTCAACAAAGTATTAACAAACTGATTCCAACAATACATAAAAAGGATCATACACCATGACCAATCTGGATTCATTCCAGAGACACAAGAATGGTTCAACATACACAAATCAATGTGATACACCACATTAACAAAAAGAAAGACAAAATCCACATTATCATCTCAGTAGACACAGAAAAAACATTTGACAAAATTCAACATCCATTCATGATAAAAACTCTCACCAAAGTGGGTATAGTGGGAACATTTCTGAACATAATAAACACCATTTACACCAAACCCACAGCCAACATAATACTCAAAGGTGAAAAGCCGAAAGTCTTCCCACTAAATTCAGGAACAAGGCCTGGATGCCCACTCTCACCACTTCTCTTCAACATAGTATTGGAAGTCCTATCCACAGCAACCAGACAAGAAAAAGAATAAAAATGTATCCAAAGTGGAAGTGAAGAAGTAAAATCGTCACTATTTGTGGATGACATGATACTCTATATAGGGAACCCTAAAGTCTCCACATAAAAACTATTACAACTAATAAATGAATTCAGCAAAGGTAGTAGGATACAAAATTAATATACAGAAATCTGTTGCATTTCTTTACACTCATGAAATATCAGAAAGTAAAAAAAAATCCTGTTCAAAATTGCATCAAAAAATAATCTAGGAATAAACTTAACCAAGAAGGTAAAAACCTATATGCTGAAAACTGAAATACTGATAAAGAAAATTGAAGATGACTCAAAGATGTGGAAAAATATACTGTACTCTTGGATTGGAAGAATTAATTTTGTTAAAATGGTCATATTACCCAAAGCAGTCTACAGATTTAATGCAACCTCTGTCAAAATACCCATGACATTTTTCACAGAATAATCCTAAAATTTATATGAAACAACAAAAGACCAAAAGTTATCAAAACAATCATGAGAAAAGAGAACAAGTATGTAGAAATAACCCTTCCAGACTTCAGACTATACTACAAAGTTACAATAATCAGAACAGTTTGGTATTGGTAAAAAACAGATATATAGGTCAATGGAACAGGACAGAGAGCCCAGAAATAAACCTACACACCAATTAACCTATGACAAAGGAGCAAGAATATACAATGGATAAAAGACTGTCTCTTCAATAAATGGTGTTGGGAAAGCTGGATACCTACACTTAATTAAATGAAATTAGAACATTCCCTTATACCATATACAAAAATAAACTCAAAACGGTTTAAAGACCTAAATGTAAGGCATGACACCATAAAATTCCTAGAAGAGAACATAAGCAAAACATTTTTTGACATAAATTGTAGCAATATATTCTTATATCTGTCTCTCAAGGGAAAAGAAAGAAAAACAAAAGTAAATAAATGAGGCCTAATTAAAAGCTTTTGTATAGCAAAAGAAAAAAAACCTTTTGCATAGCAAAGGAAACCATCAACAAAATGAAAACACAACCTACATAATGGAAGAAAGTATTTTCAAACAGTGAGACCAACAAAGGGTTAATAACCAAAATATACAAACAGTTTATACCAATCAATATGAAAGAAAACAAACAACCCAATCAAAAAATGGGCAGAAGACCTAAACAGACTTTTTTTCCAAAGAAGACATACATATGGCCTACAGGCACATGAAAAGATGATCAATATCAGTAATTATCAGAGAAATGCAAATGAAAACCAAAATGAGGTGCCACCTCGCACCTGTCAGAATGGCTATCATCAAAAAGTCCACAAATAGTAAATGCTAGAGGGGGTGTGGAAAAAAGGGAACCTTTCTACACTGTTGGTAGGAATGTAAATTGACGCAGCCACTATAGAAAACAGTATGGAGCGTCCTTAAAAAACTAGAAATAGAGCTAACACATGATCTGGCAATTCCATTCCTAGGTATATATCCAGAAAAAACAAAAACTCTAGTTCAAAAAGATACATACACCCCAATGTTCAATAGCAGCCCTAGTTACAACAGCCAAGAAATGGAAGCAACCCAAGTTCCCATCAACAGATGATTGGCTTAAGAAGATGTGATATATAAATATAATGGAATATTACTTAGCCATAAAAAGGAATGAAATATTGCCATTTGTAGCAACATGGATGGACCTAGAGAATATTTTGCTTAGTAAAATAGGTAAGACAGAGAAAGACAAATACTATATGATATCACTTATATGTGAGATGTAAAATATTACAAATAAATCTACATACAAATCAAAAACACAATCACAGACATAGAAAACAGCCTATGGTTACCAAAAGGGAAAGGGGGAGGGGGGAGGGACAAATTAGGAGTATGAGATTAACAGATACAAACTACCATACATAAAATAGATAAGAAACAACGATTTACTATATAGCACAGGGAATTATACCCAATATCTTGTAATTGTCTATAATGGAATATAATCTGCAAAAACAAACAAAAAACAAATTATTATACTGTACATCTAAAACACAATATTGTAAATCAACTATACTTCAATTAAAAATGAAATAAAATTATGTTAAGAAATAGAGGAAAGCACTGAAATGGACATTTACAGATCAAAAGGAGAAAAAAAACCTGACAGATTTTTAATAATCAAAATATTACCCCTAGAGAGTAACTGAAATGCTGTCTTCTGTTAGTCTTGTATTAAAATCAATAATTCTACATTTTATATTATACAAGGGCCATATTAAATAATAAAAGAGCCTGGACTTAAAATCAAAATATGCAGGTTTGAATTTTAGTTTCTTCTGCTGACAGTGTATCAAAATATGCTTACCTTTTTGGGACTTCAGATAGGATAAACTAAAAGATATTTTAAAATCTTTTCAGTTCTGAATTACTGTGACTTTTTGGATTCTAATCATGTTTAAATTTATAAATATATATACTATTTAGTAATGAAATATTCAGTAATAAAACATTAAAAATTATCGATGTGTGTTTTTAACTACTTATCATTCTACCTTAGTTTTCCTGAAATTCTCTTTGCTGAATACAAAGCTAATTCTTTTTATTATTATTATTATTGTGGTAAGAACAGTTAACATGAGATCTACCCATTTAACAAATTTTTAAATGTATAATAGAGTATCGTTAATGATAAGCATGGTGTTGTACAGCAGATCTCTAGAACTTATTCATCTTGCATAACTTTTTCTTGTTGAACAACAACTCTCCATTCCCTGGAAATCACTATTCTACTCTATGCTTGTATGATTTTGACTATTTTAGATACTTCATATACGTGGTGTCATGCAATATTTGTTCTTCTGTGACTAGATTATTTTACTTAACATAATGTCCTTCTGTTTCACCCATGTTGTCACATATGGCAGGATCTCCTTTTTTTTAAGGCTGAATAATATTCAATTGTGTGTACAGAGCACATTTTCTTTATCCATTCATCAATCTTCCATATGTTTTTTCCCATATCTTGGCTATTGTGAATAATGCTGCAATGAACATGGGACTTCAGATATCCCTTATAAATACTATTTCCTTCTATTTCTGTAAAAAAAAATGCCACTGACATTTCTTTTCCAGCAATTCTTAATCTTCTAAGACCATTTCTATTTAGCTGTGCATAAAACAGTGTATGTATGCCAACAGTTTCAAATGCTGGAATTCAACTTATCATAGAAAAATGACACAGTCTTTGGATCTTTAGAATGGTACTTTTAGATAAAAATAAAATAGTTGCTTCATACATATGCATAAACACCTTAGGGCAACAAGATCAAACTAAGCTTCATGGTATTCTATGGATCATCAAACTCCTTTACAAACATTATATAACACAATTGTTAAAGATATTTCATTCTGAAAGATACTAATTGTACATTTGATAGTCAAATCTCAGTTTTTTAAATATTATTTCAATTGTACATGAGTGGTATATTGCCCAAGAAAATATAGCCTTCTAATGCACTATAAAGCTTTCAAGTGTAATATTCTTAAACCAGTGAGATAGTGAATCTGTCTTACCTGTGACCTAAGTGTTCTCCTTAAATGTTACACTTAAATGTTTAAGAAAAAAATGTTGAGAAGATTTTAAAATTATGCTTTGACACTGAAAACTTTTTTTTTCTCAGGAGACCATAAACTGATGTCAGTAGCCACCGGCTTGGAAAATATAAGAGCTTTATATGAAATTTATTTTAGACCTCTACTGTTTATCCCACATCATTTGCAAGCTGTGTGCTTGCAAATATTCTGTCCAGTATATAAAGACGCTCCCAGTAGCTGAGCAATTTGCGTGTTTCAGTAACACTAGAGTAAAGCTTTTGGGAGTCTGTGACAACTAAGATCAAGCTAAAATAAATTAAACACTTTTTTGTGATCGTTAGAGCCAAGGATTAATGTGCATTTCAAAAATAGAAAGATGCCTTGGAAAAGGTCATACTTTATTACACAAAATATGTACATTTTGATTTTGTTTAGTATATTTAAAAACTACAAGTGTACTCACTATGTTTCCCTACTTAGCAAAAATGACATTTTTACTAACTTTCCAACCAAGTGTTATAATTGGCATTGTCTGAGTTGAGTAAGTATGACTCAGGACAGCCAAACAAAGTATAGTCAGTGGGGTGCAAGGAAATATAGATATCAAAATTCACATGTTCACTCTTGAAATTAAACTTCAAGGTATATAAATGAAAATGTCTCAGGATTAATAAAGTACCTAAAGTTTCATAAACTTGTGGGCAGGCCTTGTTTAGGACCTAGATGGTGTGTGTGTGTGTGTGTGTGTGTGTGTGTGTGTGTGTGTGTGTGTGCGCGCGTGCGCGCGCACATGTGTGTGTGTTTTCTGATCACAGAGTTTAAAAATTATTTGAGCCAACATTAAAAATGAAAATTTCCATATAACAATCCAGGTATTTTCTCTTTTTGAAAACCAAGAATGATATGGAACTGAATAGAGCCTTCTGTTTTGCACTCATTTACATTCGTTTGAGACTTACAAACATTTGAGTTGCAACCAGTTTTGGACCAACTCAAAGAATTCGCATCTTTTTGATAAATTACAGAAAAGCATCACCTTCCCAGAAATAGTGTGAAGAGAGATATTATGAAATAGTTGAATATATACAGGGCCAAAAACTAGCAAGATAGACTTTAATTTTATTGATGTCCATACAAATACAGACATTTCTTGCTCAAAGTCAGAAGCTGTTCTTGAAAACCAGACATCCTTCATGAATGCAGTAACCTGGAGCCTAATTTCATCTTATTGGAAATATGAGAAATCATAATACTCCTTGTAGACTCAAGGTATGTCAGTTATTGTATGAATCATTATGCAAGGTTTATGATATATATTTTCACTGTTTAAAAGTATTTTTTAAAAAATTCATTAACTTGTTTCTAACAGATGAAATTGCTGCCTGGTTAAATTCATCAAAAGTAATATTTCTGTAACCCAAAGTAGATATTCATTACAACAGACTATGAAGATCATAAAAGAGAATGAAAAAATGAAAGAGAGACTTTGGAGCCCTCATACTCAATCATACAGATAGCTGTCTATTGGAAAATTCAGGGTTATTACAAAAAGCAAAAATCTGACAATATATTTTCTTAGAAACGATCTGGGGAGAAAACACCTAAAGGGTAGCCAGGCAGAGTTTTGGAAATTTTGTTTTGGAGGAAAACATGCTTTAATCTCCTTTGCTAGAAGACTTCTCAATTGTCTTTTAAGCCTCTTATACAGAGTGAAGTCAGTCAGAAAGAGAAAAATAAATACCGTATGCTAACACATATATATGGAATCTAAAAAAAAAAAAAAAATGGTTCTGATGAACCTAGGGCAGGACAGGAATAAAGACGCAGACATAGAGAACAGACTTGAGGACACAGGGAGGAGGAAGGGTAAGCTGGGACGAAGTGAGAGAGTAACATTGACATACATACACTATCAAGTATAAAACAGATAGCTAGTGGGAAGCGGCTGCATAGCACAGGAAGATCAACTCAGGGCTTTGTGACCACCTAGAGAGGTGGGATAGGGAGGGTGGGAGGGAGACGCAAGAGGGAGGGGATATGGGGATATATGTATACATATAGCTGATTCACTTTGTTATACAGCAGAAACTAACACAACTTTGTAAAGCGACTATACTCCAATAAAGATGTTAAAAAAAAAAGCCATATAAGTGGACATCATATTTTAAAACTGGCAACAAAGGGCAAATACTATTCTTAGCGAAGGTAATAAATTCAGATTGTAAATGTTCATGTCCACTTTTCAGAATGACAACACTCAAAAATGTATTAATAAATGTCTATGGACATTAACACACAGAAATCTTTTTTCTTGATTTTCTGCATGTGGTGTCTATAAAGTCATACAACAGTCTAATACTCACTAGTTAGGAAACAGTACTGATATCTAGTTGAACAAGATAACTAAGGTGTTCAGAAAACATAAAAAGGTACATAAATACATACATACATTTCTAAAAATTATATATACAAGCTCTCTGGGGAAAACATACTGGTTTTTGTCCTGTGGAATTATATCTGAAAAAGAATAGGAAATACACACATACATATATATTTAAGATAGACAGTATTTCACTGTCAGCTGTAAGATAATAATAGGAAACATAATTTCATGAGTCATAGCCTGTTTGACTTTAATCCTTTTAGACGCTGCAACCATTTGATTAAGTACTCTATGAGCTTTCTCCCCCAACACTCTCACAGTGTCATCTGTCATAGCTCTGCTGTCACAGCCAAAAAATATGACTGTCTAATGATATTAGAGCCAAGAAATATGATCTTGGCTCTAGCATTTCAGATCACAATGGTTCCTTACTGTAAACCATGTAGCATGGTCCCTGTGTATATAATGAAAGAGAAGATATCAATTGAGACCATGAACATGGTAGATTTGGGGGAAAAAATAGAAAAATATGGCAACTTTATTTTTCTGCCATATTTAATGCAGAATACTATTTATAAATACCTCATATCTGCTTTTTATTTTTTCTAAGTAAATGACTGTAAATATATTATTAAGCAAGTAAGAAATTACTTAGTCCACATTTGGACTAAGCCACTTGATCAGAACATTTGCAATAGCTTAAGATGCCTGGCTTACTATTGCATTAGATTTATTGTTATTTGATCCCTGAAAATATCCTAATATGCCATTAACACTGAAAGTGTCAACTAAATGTGGAACATAATAGTGTGGGCTTTGGAATAAAAAAAAATATTTTACAGTTCCTGTTCAGAGATATATAATTCATCTGTGTCATATTTGGCAAGGTCCTTACTTTCTCTTTCCTGTTTTCCTTATTTGTAAAACTATGCTCCCAATATCCGACTGGCAGAGGTTTTTGTGAATTAAGTGGAAAAAATGCATGTGAAAAATTTACCCAAGTGCTGAACACATAGTAGGTGCTCAATAGAAGATAGCTATATTTATCATTAGAAATACTGTTGGAAACATAATAATAAATCTATTTCTATCCTTGTACAATGATATGGTTTAAACCTGTAATTTGGAAATTCAGGTCACCATACTTGAATATAATTAAACAACTTATAGAGAATACAAGGTAGTGCCACAGAACTAATTGAGAAGTTAGAGTGGTTTTAAGAACCATTGCTTTGAGTTATGGAGCTATAGTGGATTTTGAGACATGTCAAAGTAGACAAGAAAGAAATTTGGGAAGTAGACATAGTTCACAGGGCAGGGAACATGACGGTTAGAGGGAAGTATTTTATATTGAATGGAAGGAGGGTTAGCCAGACTATTGGAGGTGGAAAGTATGGCATACTTATTTAACAAACAACCCCTGAGAACAGTGTATAAAACTCAGAAACATAGGATCTGCCCTCCAAAAGCAAATGTGCAAGTGGTGAAACTGGAAAATATAGAAATATAAGAAGATAAACTTACCAGATAGTAAAAATGTACAAAAGGCAAGAAACACTTGTGGAATGCTGCTGTGAGGATCTCCTTGGACCCTCTTCTCAGCAAAACAGCAATAACTCATGAAAATAATTCTTTTTAAATCTCTGGGAAATCTTAGCCTGTGCACAGTCTTAGTCTGTGCCATTTCATTCACAGTCTCTCCTCCTTCAGTATGGCAAAAGCTCTACTCTGGGCAGGTGCAACCAAGAAGATTTGACTCCCTCACTCTGCTCCCAACCCCCAGTCTAAGGTGATGACTTCTTCCAGTAAAGGACAGGCTGTGACCTTTACTCATCCCCTCCCCCCAGCTTCATATTGCAGAAGCTCTATTCGAGGAAACCAAAGCTAAGAGTTGTAGAGTTCTCATAGTCTACCCAGACCCACCAGTCAAATGGAAACTCTGAGGAGTGTCTGGCCAAGAATATTGGGACCCAATTGCCCCCTATTCCAGCTTGCTCATGGGGTGGAAGTTATAAGACAGGAGAGGCAAGCAAGACCTGTCACTCACAACCATCAACCCCAGTGCCCAGTCTTAGGGTAGAGTTGTCACTTCAAGAGAATCAGGCCGCTCCAGCTCCGGTGCAGTGGCACAGAGTTTCTGTATAGGAGGAGGTGCAATCTCTACAAGAACAGAAAGTGCTATAGCCCTTATAAAGGGATCGACTTTAGTTGAAACACAAGAGAGCATTTGAGCCCATGGGCAGGGTTAAAATCAATGGAGATCTTGGTGCATAGCAATTAAGAAGAGATTGTAATGACAGCAACAAGCTCCATGATAGCAACAAGTAGACCAGACAGAAGTTTAACAAGACCCAGGGAAATAATTGGAAAAGAAGAGCCATTCCTAGGATTAAAGCAAGTTTCAGAGACTGACCTGAAAGAAGTTTTGAGTCTATCTCTGCAAATGGGGTAGGAACATATTGTTTAGATCAGACTGTGGAAACATTTATGCTTCAGAGAGTTGTTGAATGCAATATATCAATCAGCTAGCAATTAGTGGAAGCTAACTGAATGTGATTCCACTAGAGACAGAACATCCAAACTTAAGAGGGAAATCAGGTAAAAAGACAACTAGAGCCCAGCTAAAACCACATTCACCTCTGTGTAGGTTAGGGGGAGACTGTGCACATATCCAGGGCTGTACACTCTGAAGAGCAACATCGCAGAATGCACGCTGTGAGAGAAAAAGACTTCACTGAATTAGCCCAGCCAATTCACTAAACAAACAAGCAAGCAAACAATGAGACTGAGGGGTGGAGGAGACAGGATCCAGAATTGCTACAATATATTACCTAAAATAGACAGTTTCAACAAAGAAACTGAGTCATGCAAAGATCAGAAAAGTGTGATCTATACATAAGAAAAAATGTAAGCAATAGAAACTGTAAGAGTACACAGAAGATGCCCTTAGCAAAGACTTAAAAGCAGCTGTTATTTTCCAAGAAATAAAAAAAACTATGTTTAAAGAATTTAAAGGCATGATAACAATGCCTCATCAAATAGTGAACATCAACAAAGAGATGGAAATTGTTTGAAAAGAAAAGAATCAAACAAAAATTCTGGAGTTCAAAAATACTGTAAACAAAATAAAGAACTTACCAGAGAGGTTCAACAGTATTTTTAAGCTGGCAGAAATATAAATCAATGAACATGAAATAGATTGATAAATATTATGCAATGTGAAGAGAGAAAAAATAGAATAAGGGAAAATGAACATTGCCTCAGAGGATACAATGTACATAGGATACCCTTAAGTGAAGCAATATATTCATAATAGAAGTACATGGAGGAGAAGAGAGAGAATACAAAAAAATATATTATAAGAAATACTGGCCCAAAACTTCCCCAATTTAATCAAAACATCATTCTGCACATCCAAAAAGCTCAATGAATTCTAATAAGATAAACACAAAAAGATCTACAGCAAACACATCAGGATAAAAACATTGAAAGTCAAGGCCAAAGAGAAAAATTTTGAAAGCAGCAAGCAGAACTGACTTGTCATGTACAAGAGAACTCCAAAAAGAATAGGCTGACTTATCAGAAACAATGGATGTCAGGAGACAGTGGTACACATTCAAAATATTGAAAGTAAAAGAATAAAACTTTCAGAAAGAGAAAAACAAATATCGTATATTAACGCATATATGTGGAACCTAGAAAAATGGTACAGATGAACCGGTTTGCAGGGAAGAAACAGAGATACAGATGTAGAGAACAAACGTATGGACACCAAGGGGGGAAAGTGGCAGTGGTGGTGGTGGTGGTGGAATGAAATGGGAGATTGGGATTGACATATATACACTAATATGTATAAAATAGATAACTAATAAGAACCTACTGTATAAAAAAAAAAATTCAAAAATAAATAAGTAGGTAGCTAGTGGGAAGCAGCTGCATAGCACAGGGAGATCAGCTCGGTGCTTTGTGACCACCTAGAGGGGTGGGAGAGGGAGGATGGGAGGGAGGGAGACACAAGAGGGAAGAGCTGCATACAGGTCTTTTGTCTCCTTAGGTAGGTTTATTCCTAGATATTTTATTCTTTTTGTTGCAATGGTAAATGGGAGTGTTTTCTTGATTTCACTTTCAGATTTTTCATCATTACTGTATAGGAATGCCAGAGATTTCTGTGCATTAATTTTGTATCCTGCTACTTTACCAAATTCATTGATTAGCTCTAGTAGTTTTCTGGTAGCATCTTTAGGATTCTCTATGTATAGTATCATGTCATCTGCAAACAGTGACAGCTTTACTTCTTCTTTTCCGATTTGGATTCCTTTTATTTCCTTTTCTTCTCTGATTGCTGTGGCTAAAACTTCCAAAACTATGTTGAATAAGAGTGGTGAGAGTGGGCAACCTTGTCTTGTTCCTGACCTTAGTGGAAATGCTTTCAGTTAGGAATCAGGCTGCCTGACTTCAGACTATACTACAAAGCTACAGTAATCAAGACAGTATGGTACTGGCACAAAAACAGAAAGATAGATCAATGGAATAGGATAGAAAGCCCAGAGATAAACCCACGCACATATGGACACCTTATCTTTGATAAAGGTGGCAGGAACGTACAGTGGAGAAAGGACAGCCTCTTCAATAAGTGGTGCTGGGAAAACTGGACAGGTACATGTAAAAGTATGAGATTAGATCACTCCCTAACACCATACACAAAAATAAGCTCAAAATGGATTAAAGACCTAAATGTAAGGCCAGAAACTATCAAACTCTTAGAGGAAAACATAGGCAGAACACTCTATGACATAAATCACAGCAAGATCCTTCTTGACCCATCTCCTAGAGTAATGGAGATAAAAACAAAAATAAACAAATGGGACCTAATGAAACTTCAAAGCTTTTGCACAGCAAAGGAAACCATAAACAAGACCAAAAGACAGCCCTCAGAATGGGAGAAAATATTTGCAAATGAATCAACTGACAAAGGATTAATCTCTAAAATTTACAGGCAGCTCATGCAGCTCAATATCAAAAAAATAAACAACCCAATCCAAAAATGGGCAGAAGACCTAAATAGACATTTCTCCAAAGAAGATATACAGACTGCCAACAAACATATGAAAGAATGCTCAACATCACCAATCATTAGAGAAATGCAAATCAAAACTACAATGAGATATCATCTCACACCAGTCAGAATGGCCATCATCAAAAAATCTAGAAACAATAAATGCTGGAGAGGGTGTGGAGAAAAGGGAACCCTCTTGCACTGTTGGTGGGAATGTAAATTGATACAGCCACTATGGAGAACAGTATGGAGGTTCCTTTAAAAACTAAAAATAGAACTACCATATGACCCAGCAATCTCACTACTGGACATATACCTTGAGAAAACCATTAATTCAAAAAGTGTCATGTACCACAATGTCCACTGCAGCTCTATTTACAATAGCCAGGACATGGAAGCAACCTAAGTGTCCATCAACAGATGAATGGATAAGGAAGATGTGGCACATATACACAATGGAATATTACTCAGCCATAAAAAGAAACGAAATTGAGTTATTTGTAGTGAGGCAGATGGACCTAGAGTCTGTCATACAGAATGAAGTAAGTCAGAAAGAGAAAAAAAAATACCATATGGTAACACATATATATGGAATCTAAAAAAAAAAAAAAATGGTTCTGAAGAACCTAGGGGCAGGACAGGAATAAAGAAGCAAATGTAGAGAATGGACGTGAGGACACGGGAAGGGGCAAGTGTAAGCTGGGACGAAGTGAGAGTGGCATGGACTTATATATACTACCAAGTGTAAAACAGATAGCTAGTGGGAAGCAGCTGCATAGCACAGGAAGATCAGCTAAGTGCTTTGTGACCACCTAGAGGGGTGGGATGGGGTGGTGGGAGGGAGATGTAAGAGGGAGGAGATATGGGGATATATGTATATGTATAGCTGATTCATTTTGTTATAAAGCAGAAGCTAACACACCATTGTAAAGCAATTATACTCCAATAAAGATGTTAAAAATATAAATAAATAAAATAGCAGTTAAAAGAAAAAAAAGTAATGGAGTACTGATACATGCTACAACATGGATGAATCTTGAAAGCATCCCCAGTGAAAGAAGCTGGTCACCAAGGACCACATATGAAATGTCAAAAATAAGCAAATTTACAGAAAGAGATAAAAGATAAGTGGTTTCTAGGACCTGGAGTGAGGGTTGGGAATTAAGAATGACAACTAATAAGTACAAGGTTTCTTTTGAGGATGATGGAAACATTCTGAAATAGACTGTGGTACTCCAACAACTCCGTGGACTACTGACACATGCTACAATGTGAATGAACCTTAAAAATGTTTTGTGAACTAAAATAAGTCAGTCAAAAATACCTTATATGAAGCCATTTACATGAAATATCCAGAGCAGGCAAACCTGTGGAGATGGAGAGTATATTAGTGGTTTACGTGGTGCCAAGGGCTGAGAGGGTGGGGGCAGGGATTTTGAGTGACTGCAAATATGCAGATTGCTTTTAAGTATAACGACAGTGTTCTAAAATTAAGTTATGATGATGGTTATACAGCTCTCTGAATATAGTAAAACCCATTGATCTGAGAAATTTAAAAAAGGTGAATTGTATGATAGATGAATTATGTATCAATAAAGCTGTTAAGAACTGTACAAAGAAAATATAGCTAAACTTAGAAGAAATTTAGGCAGGGAAAATTCAAACAGCTTATGGGCATTGCTGAAATATAGGAAGAGAGAACATTTCTTGATATGTGGGTAGAGTCATTCTCTGGAGCACAGGAGCAGACAAAATGTAAAATTTGACATCTGAAATGTCATCTGCAAACAGACATCTGAAAATTTTAACATTGGAGAGTAGTAAGTAATGGAAATTTCTACAAAATTTTCGCTGAGAACAATTTTTTTTCCAGGGTCAAGCAGAAGTTTTTGTGAAGTGGTCACATGTAGAAAAAGAGAAAATTTTCAAGGGCAGAGAACTAGTCATAATCAGAGTAGACCATACTAGATGAACTTTGAAAATATCCCCAGTGAAAGAAAAGGGGTATTAGAGGAGGGGTAGGAATCTACATTTGAGAATAAATTCTGAGATACAAAAATAAGAGATAATTTTTTAAATGATTTTAATTTTTATTTCTAATTGTAATCACAAACACAAAACATTAACTTTACCATTTTAAGCTTTTTTAAGGGTACAGTTCCGTATTGTTAGGTATGTCACATTGTTGTGCAGCAGATCTCTAGAAGTTTTTCATCTTGCAAAACTGAAACTCTATACCCATTAAACACTAATTTCCTCTTCCTCTTCCCAGCAGCCCTTGACAACCACCTTTCTACATTCTGTTTCTATGATTTTGACTACTTTAGATACCTTATGTATGTCAACTCAAACAACATGTCCTTTCATGACTGTCTTATTTTACTTAGCACATCCTCGAGGTTCATTCATGTAGTACCATGTGACAGGATCTCCTTTTTAAAAAAGCTGAATAATATTCATTGTATGTATCTATCACATTTGCTCTACCCATTCATCTCTGATGGGTATTTGGGTTACTTCCATCCCTTGGCTATCGTGAAAAATGCTACAGTGAACATGGGTATATAAAAATCTCTTCAGGATTGTGCTTTGAATTCTTTTGTATGCATACCCAGAAGTGGGACTGCTAGATCATATGGTAATTCTATTTTTTAATTTTTGGAGGAAACTACATACAGTTTTCCACAGCAACATTCCCACCAACAGTGCAAAAGATTTCCAATTTCTCCATATCCTTGCCAGGACTTGTTTTCTGTTCTTTTGATAGTGGCTGTTTTAATAAGTGTAAGGTGGTATCTCATTGTGGTTTTTGAATTGCATTTCCCTAACGATTAGTAATGTTGACCACCTTTTCATAGGCTTGTTGGCCATTTGTATGTCTTCTTTGGAGAACTGTCTATTCCAGTTCTTTGTCCACTTTTTAAATCAGGTTATCTCTTTTTCTGTTGCTGTGCATTGTAGGAGCTCCTTATATATCCTGGTTATAAAACCCTTATCACATATATTATTTGTAAATACTTTCATTCTTTAGATTGCCTTTTCACTCTATTACTTGTTCCCTTTGATCACATAGAATGTCTCACATACTAAAAGATGCTATTTTTTTCTTTAAAAAAAAGTGCTGGGCTTCCCTGGTGGTGCAGTGGTTGGGAGCCCACCTGCCGATGCAGGGGACACAGGTTCGTGCCCCGGTCTGGGAAGATCCCACATGCCGCAGAGTGGCTGGGCCCGTGAGCCATGGCCGCTGGGCCTGCGCGTCCGGAGCCTGTGCTCCGCAACAGGAGAGGCCACAACAGTGAGGCCCGCGTACCCGCAAAAACAAACAAACAAACAAACAAAAAGTGCTACTTACAAAAGTGCAGCACTTTCATATAACTAGTATTAGCAATACAAGTTAAAAATACACTTCTCCATGCTGCTGTCTCTAGGCACTGACACCACAGCATGGACTACTATTTCCATCTCTGCTGGACACTGAATAGCAACATTTTAACCACCGACGCTGCTGATTCTGGAAACTGCCATTCCTGATACTAGTCTCACCAGAAAAATTCACTCTGGTTCCTGCTTCTATGTCTCACTAGGTTCAAACGAATCATCAGCTTCATATGTTTGACAGAGCCTAAATGGGAACTGTGCCCAGGATTTAGCTTTAAGAGAGGACTGGAGAGTGAGCACAAGACATTTTCAACATCTCAAATGGGAAATAGGCTAGGTTTTTTTAAGATGTGAATTCCTCAAACATAGACATAATTATTGGCATTGTGATCAAAAATTTAAAAATGACTTCCACCACTCATCTTTAGGAAATAAAGATCTTCCTTTATGAAACATATTTTTATACCATTATTATAAATAATTATGGTCTTGATAGGCCATTTAACTTATCCAAAATAATGCTTCTAAATCTTTTATGCATTTAGAATAACAAGGCAAATTTCAAGCCCAAGGCTCTTCATTTAGTTAATTATCTCTGATTACAGACTTAGTGTACATAGTTATTATAATGCTTAGAGACAGAAAAAGGGCTTCATTTGCCTATAAATTCATTCTATCTAAGTAGAGAATACATATCAGTGATCGAAGAAAGAATGGATCAATAATTAATAAATTAGGCCATCCAAATCAATACCTGTGACCTATATGATCATAGATGTTGTAGCTGGTCACTCTCAAATTCTAGAAAGTAAATTATCTAAATAATGTCAGTTGGTGAAATCAACATTTCTTCTTCAAAGGCTAGAACAGGTCATTGCTATTCCATCACATTAAGAATGAAAATAGCCTTATGATATTTTCTTTCTTGAAGATGAATATATTGTACAATACATATTATGAGACACATTATTTTTACACTTACTGTACTGTTACCTGCACTTAACATGCTGCCTACTGTCTCCAGAAATCAATGATTTACTAGAAGTCTGTGGGACTTTATCAGATCTTTATATTAGTTTATCGATATATCTTCAATTTACACAGCTATTATCAAAACTATTTTCACCAGATCTTGCATTTTTACAATTTTATAATGTTTTTTTTATTTTCCTCCTACATGAATATTTACGTGGCATATATTCAGGACTTACACATCTGAAATACCCGAAAATCTGTTACCAAATGTAATCATTTAATTAAAATATTCCAGAATTTTCACCAATAATAATTTATAGACAGATGATATGATAAAACAATTAATTAGGGCTTCCCTGGTGGCGCAGTGGTTGAGAATCTGCCTGCTAATGCAGGGGACACGGGTTCGAGCCCTGGTCTGGGAAGATCCCACATACCGAGGAGCAACTAGGCTCGTGAGCCACAACTACTGAGCCTGCGCATCTGGAGCCTGTGCTCCGCAACAAGAGAGTCCGCGATAGTGAGAGGCCTACGCACCGCAATGAAGAGTGGCCCCCACTTTCCACAACTAGAGAAAGTCCTCGCACAGAAATGACCCAACACAGCCAAAAATAAATAAATAAATAAATAAATAAATACATAGCCAAGCATTTGAAGCCCTTTTAAAAAAAAGCATTTTCCAGTGTTTTTATTTAAAAGAAAAATCTCGACATCGAGATGTCATCATCATCCTGCACGTAACACTGGTTTTGCCCTAGCAAGGCCAAAGCTATGATAGCCGAAGAAAGTGCTACCCACTTCTAACAGGGGAAATTCAACTGAAAAGAGTCTTTAGGTATAAAGCTAAATACTGGATGATGGGGAAAGATGGCGGAGGAGTAAGACGCGGAGATCACCTTCCTCCTCACAGATACACCAGAAATACATCTACATGTGGAACAACTCCTACAGAACACCTACTGAATGCTGGCAGAAGACCTCAGACCTCCCATAATGCTAGAAACTCCCCACGTATCTGGGTAGGGCAAAAGAAAAAATCAATTAAAAAGAGACAAAATAATAGGGACGGCACCTGCACCAGTGGGAGGGAGTTGTGAAGGAGGAAAGGTCTCCACACACTAGGAAGTCCCTTCGCAGGCAGAGATTGCATGAGGTGGAGTGGGGAGCTTCGGAGCCACGGAGGACAGCACAGCAACAGGAGTGCGGAGGGCAAAGCAGAGAGATTCCCGCATAGAGGATCGGTGCCGACTGGCACTCACCAGCCCGAGAGGCTTGTGTGCTCACCCTCCAAGGTGGGCGGGGCGTCGAGCTGAGGCTCGGTTTCGGTTTCAGTCGGAGCTCAGGGAGAGGACTGGGGTTGGCAATTTGAACATAGCCCGAAGGGGTTAGTGCGCCACGGCTAGCTGGGAGGGAGTCTGGGGAAAAGTCTGCACCTGCTGAGGAGGCAAGAGACTTTTTCTTGCCTCTGTGTTTCCTGGTGCGTGAGGAGAGGGGTTTTAAGAGCGCTGCCTAAACGAACTCCAGAAACGGGCACGAGCCGTGGCTAAAAGCATGGACCCCAGAGACGGGCAGGAGACGCTAAGGCTGCTGCTGCCGCCACCAAGGGGCCTGTGTGCGAGCACAGGTCACTATCCCCACCCCTCTTCCGGGGAGCCTGTGCAGCCCGCCACTGCCAGGTTCCCGGGACCCAGGGACAATTTCTCAGGGAGAACACACGGCGGGCCTCAGGCTGCTGCAACGTCACGCCGACTTCTGCCGCCGCAGGCCCGCCCCGCACTCCGTGCCCCTCCCTGCCCCCGGCCTGAGTGCGCCAGAGCCCCCGAGTCAGCGGCTCCTTTAACCCCGTCCTGTCTGAGCAAAAAACAGACGCCCTCCAGCGACCTACACGCAGAGGCAGGGCCAAATCGAAAGCTGAGCCCCTGTGAGCTGTGAGAACAAAGAAGAAAAAGGGAAATCTCTCCCAGCAGCCTCAGAAACAGCGGATTAAAGCTACACAATCAATTTGATGTACCCTGCCTCTGTGGAATACATGAATAGACAGCGAATCATCCCAAATTGAGGAGGTGGACTTCTAGAGCAAGATCTATGATTTTTTCCCCTTTTCCTCTTTTTGTGAATGTGTATGTGTATGCTTCTATGTGAGATCTTGTCTGTATAGGTTTGCTTCCACCATTTGTTCTAGCGTTCTATCCGTCCATTGTTTTTTTTTTTAATTTTTTTTCTTAAGAATTAATTTTAATTTAAATAACTCTATTATACTTTACCTTCTTTCTATCTTTCTTTCCTGCCCTCCTTTAGACAACGAATCATCCCAAATTGAGGAGGTGGACTTGGAGAGCAAGTTTTATGATTTTTTGCCCTTTACCTCTTTTTGTGAGGGTGTATGTATATGCTTCTATGTAAGATTTTGTCTGTATAGCTTTGCTTCGACCATTTGTCCTAAGGTTCTATCCGTCCCTTTTTTTTTTCTCTAAATAATTATTGTTTTAATTCAATAACTTTATTACACTTTATTTTATTTTACTGTATCTTCTTTCTTTATTTTTTCCTTCCTTCCTTCCTTCCTCTCTCCCGCCCTCCCTCCCTCCCTCCCTCCCTCCTTTCTCTCCTTCTTTCCTTCTTTTCTTCTTCCTTTCTTTTTTTCTTTCTTCCTTCCCTCCTTCCTTCCTTCCTTCCTTCCCTCCTTTCTTTCTTTCTTTCTTTCTTTCTTTCTTCCTACTTCTACTTATTTTCTCTACCTTTCTCCCTTTTATTCTGAGCCGAGTGGATGAAAGGCTCTTGCTGCTCCAGCCAGGAGTCAGGACTCTGCCTCTGAGGTGGGAGAGCCAACTTCAGAACACTCGTCAAGAAGAGACCTCCCAGCCCCACATAATATCAAACGGCGAAAATCTCCCAGAGATCTCCATCTCAACACCAGCACCCAGCTTCACTCAACGACCAGCAAGCTACAGTGCTGGACAACCTATGCCAACCATATAGCAAAACAGGAACACAACCCCACCCACTAGCAGAGAGGCTGCCTAAAATCATAATAAGTCCACAGACACCCCAAAACACACCACCAGACGTGGACCTGCCCACTAGAGAGACAAGATCTAGCCTCATACACCACAACACAGGCACTAGTCCCCTCCACCAGGAAGCCTACACAACCCACTGAACCAACCTTAGCCACTGGAGACAGACATCAAAAACAACGGGAGCTACGAACTTGCAGCCTGCAAAAAGGTGAACCCAATCACAGTAAGATAAGCAAAATGAGAAGACAGAAAAACACACAGCAGATGAAGGAGCAAGATAAAAACCCACCAGACCTAACAAATGAAGAGGAAATAGGCAGTCTACCTGAAAAAGAGTTCAGAATAATGATAGTAAAGATGATCCAAAATCTTGGAAATAGAATGGACAAAATGCAAGAAGCAGTTAACAAGGACCTAGAAGAAATAAAGATGAAACAGACAATGATGAACAACACAATAAATGAAATGAAAAATACTCTAGATGGGATCAATAGCAGAATAAATGAGGCAGAAGAACGGATAAGTGACCTGGAAGATAAAATAGTGGAAATAACTACTGCAGAGCAGAATAAAGAAAAAAGAATGAAAAGAACTGAGGACAGTCTCAGAGACCTCTGGGACAACATTAAACGCACCAACATTCGAATTATAGGGGTTCCAGAAGAAGAAGAGAAAAAGAAAGGGACTGAGAAAATATTTGAAGAGATTATAGTTGAAAACTTCCCTAATATGGGAAAGGAAATAGTTAATCAAGTCCAGGAAGCACAGAGAGTCCCATACAGGATAAATTCAAGGAGAAATACGCCAAGACACATATTAATCAAACTGTCAAAAACTAAATACAAAGAAAGCATATTAAAAGCAGCAAGGGAAAAACAACAAATAACACACAAGGGAATCCCCATAAGGTTAACAGCTGATCTCTCAGCAGAAACTCTACAAGCCAGAAGGGAGTGGCAGGACATACTGAAAGTGATGAAGGAGAAAAACCTGCAACCAAGATTACTCTACCCAGCAAGGATCTCATTCAGATTTGATGGAGAAATTAAAACCTTTACAGACAAGCAAAAGCTGAGAGAGTTCAGCACCACCAAACCAGCTTTACAACAAATGCTAAAGGAACTGCTCTAGACAAAAACACAAGAGAAGGAAAAGTCCTATAATAACGAACCCAAAACAATTTAGAAAATGGGAATAGGAACATACATATCGATAATTACCTTAAATGTAAATGGACTAAATGCTCCCACCAAAAGACACAGATTGGCTGAATGGATACAAAAACAAGACCCATATATATGCTGTCTACAAGAGACCCACTTCAGACCTAGAGACACATACAGACTGAAAGTAAGGGGATGGAAAAAGATATTCCATGCAAATGGAAACCAAAAGAAAGCTGGAGTAGCAATTCTCATATCAGACAAAATAGACTTTAAAATAAGGACTATCAGAAGAGACAAAGAAGGACACTACATAATGATTAAGGGATCGATCCAAGAAGAAGATATAACAATTGTAAATACTTATGCCCCCAACATAGGAGCACCTCAATACATAAGGCAAATACTAACAACCAT
>NW_006796449.1:858898-881348 GCF_000442215.2 Lipotes vexillifer | reverse complement strand
GCCTGGAGGGGTGGGATAGGGAGGGTGGGAGGGAGGGAGACAAAGAGGGAAGAGATATGGGAATATATGTATATGTATAACTGATTCACTCTGTTATAAAGCAGAAACTAACACACCCATGTAAAGCAATTATACCCCAATAAAGATGTTAAAAAAAAAAAAAAAGGCTAAATACTGTCACTGGATTGAACAAATATCTGCTATGTCCACACATATGAAACAAACCAGATTCTTGCTGACCACTTCCTGTCTCCAGTTTCTTTCAATCCATTTCCAGTCAGACTGAGGATGAATTTTACAGATAAAAATGTGATGTGTTACTATAGTTTAGAAATGGTGGTATTGGTTTCCCAGGCTCTCACCCTGAGCCAGTGACATGGCCAGATTTATATTAATTCCAGAATTGGCTGGAAAACTTCAGTTAAGCATGGGAAGGAGAGTGAGATGTGAGTCACAACCACAAAATGCTTTATTGCATGTGAAACTGGTGTAAGTGAGAACTTTAAATGGTATTGACAGGAGTGTGAATTTTCTTTTCTGAAAGTTCCACCTGCCGAAAAGTGGAAGCTTCCCCTGCTGCTGCCCATGCTGTCCTCATTTGAGGGATAAACAAAAGCGTCTTCTCCAAAAGTCTGTCAATCCAGCACTTTCATGAGCCACTGAATTCATTTAAAGAAAAAAAAAGTGCTAAACGAATACATTGTCAAACTAAAAATGATTTTAATTTTTTAAAGGGAAACTTGGCATACCAATTATTCTGTATAATCATCTAAGCAATGTGTAGTTTTGCATTACTAACTACTATGATAAGGATAAATTCAATATCGTATATGCTATTTTAATCAGTAGTTTCTGTTGGTATCCAAAGTATAACTAGCAAGAAATGGCTACAGAATTTGCACATAAATACCATAGAGGGTGGGAAACAAAAATACTGCCTCAATAGATAAACACTATCAGAATAAATGCTTATTCTATTTAAGATTTTTTTTATGTTCTAGCATTAGACATAAATTGTATAAAAAAGAAAATTCTAACGTTTTAAGCCAAATAATTATTTCATTACTTCTTTGACAGATTCCCACTAACTTATTCACAGGAGAAACTTCCTGAAGTATGAACTTACTATTTTTGATTTTTAGTTTTCTTTATCTTTCTATTTTGGCCCAGACAAATTTTTTTTTTAATTTTTATTGTGATTTTTAGAGGTAAAGAAAAAAACAATTTTTCTGTACTCTCAACTTAGAGATTATTGTAAGTCATTTGTTTATGTTTATACCATGGAAATGTATATAATGTCTTCAATTTTAATATACCACATTTTTTCTCTTTCTAATAATCAAGTTAGGAACATTCTTTTCAAGTGCTCTTTTCGAGTGCTGCTCTTTCATTTCAATTCATCTACTCGTACACAAGACCTGATAAAAGATGGGATCTAGTTAATACTCCTGATGCACTGTGTTCACATCGGCTTCCTCTTTGGTACTGTGATCATGAGCAGTACACAATAGGAAGCATTTGGGTACTTATTGTGCATAATTATTAAGGTGTGACAAAAGGATGAAGGAATTGCAGAGGCAATCTGTTCTTCAATCTGGGCTGTCTGAGGACCCTTTCAGAGCAGCAGAGTGTTAATTTCCTGCACATCTCCTGATAAGCAAAACAAGCCTTCTCTGACAAGAAGGTTGCCATGAAAACATGCCGTTGCTGCATAATTTATTCTCTAATGTAATAAAAACCCCAGTGAAATAAGAGGGTTAGTTCTCTTAGGTGAAAAAACTTGCAAGCTTTTATAAACAACTGTTCTCCTTCTGCCAAAGGGTAGAATAGAGACAATTTGGTTATATTTTGAAAGCTAATGAATCCCCTCAACTTATAATAATTTTTAATTCACATAAGCAGTGATGGAAAAAAGATAATTTTTATGACGGTTCCTAGTGATTTGAAAGTCCATTCTCCTTCAAATACAATAGTTTGCAAAACAATGACAATTACAGAATTAACATCTACTAGTTAATAAACATTATTTATTTATGCATTGGTTCCAGATAACTGTGAAAGTTAGTAAACACATTAAAATTTCGAATACCTATGCCATATCATAAAGTTTTTGACTGAAAAACTAAAAACAGATCTGTTTTAACATGATGAGCTTGAAAATAAACCTTGGGTACTTTTGTTTTACCATCCTTTAACAGATCATCTTTTTTTTTTTTTTTTTGCGGTACGCGGGCCTCTCACTGTTGTGGCCTCTCCCGTTGCGGAGCACAGGCTCCAGATGCGCAGGCTCAGCGGCCATGGCTCATGGGCCCAGCCGCTCCGCGGCATGTGGGATCTTCCCAGACCGGGACACGAACCTGTGTCCCCTGCATCGAAAGGCAGACTCTCAACCACTGCGCCACCAGGGAAGCCCTCAACAGATCATCTTTAAAGCAAAAACCCTATAGGGGAAAATGAAATAAACCAACAATTTGTCTTTTTGAAGTTAACTTGCATCAGAGAAAAAGAAGGATTATGATGAATGATACGAAATACCCTTTTTTATCCCTGAATTGGAAATATCAGGTTATGTTATGCAGTTTTGGTCTGCAAAGTAACCCATCAACTCAAAAGCCATCTTTCTTTGCCCCCTGTGATGTTCCAGACCTAGCTGGAGATTACTGTCTGTCTTACTCTACATTTCAGGAGTTTCAGAATCATCCAGAGAGCTAAAAGCAGTGGTCTTCAGTCTGAGCCTTTGAAAGGAAAGAAAAAATATCAAGAGCAGAGGCAGTTTGGAATATACAGTCATCCCTTGGTACCTGCAGGGAATTACTTCCAGGACGCTGAGTGCACACCAAAATCTATGGATGCTCAAATTCCTTACAGTCAGCCCTCCATATCCATGGGTTCTACATCCACAGATACTGAGGGTTCACTGTATTCCTTCTGGATTCTTATTTAGGTCTATTTGTATGCTCAGCAGCTTAGTTAGTTCAGCTCCATCTGAGTGGGTTTTGGATGTCTCTTATAATGGCTTAAAAAATAATCTCAAACTTTTTTTCTCTACTCAAAGGTTAGGACTACAGGTAGATCAAATCAGAGGTACCCATCTCAAACTGTGGATCTATTCCATATGGAAAGAAACAGTAATTTATTAAAGTTAGGGTGCTGCCTAGGGTAGATGCTAGGAGTCTTACAGTGGGATGTGGAACAAAATGGGAATACTTTAGTGTAACCACATTTACAGAAATAGCATCTACCAGTTAATAAATATCATTTACTTGTGCATTGGTTCCAGATAACTGTGAAAATTAGTAAACAGATTAAAATTCCAGAAGATTAGCATTTCTCAAATTTAGTTTGTTAAAAATACAAACTGTCAGTTCTCTGTGTCAGAGAGTCTGACCCAGGTCTAAGTTGATGCCCCAAAATCTATCGGTATGTTTAACAGGTATCTCTGATACTTCCTAGAATCACACTCTGAGAAATTCCACAATATAAGTATTACCAAAATATATAAATAATTCAACCAATTACTGAACATTACAACTAATCTCAAGCTATGATACGGTGTGAGTATAGATTTCATCCAATTCCTCCTCTGATGGAGGCATTGTAAAACTTCACAGAATTAGTGATGTGTCGCCATTAAATGTCTTGAATGCTTGCTCCTCTGCTTTTTTTTTATTTTTTATTTTTTGGCCACATCACCAGGCTTTCAGGATCTTAGTTCCCCTACCAGGGATTGAACCCGAGGCATGGCAGTGAAAGCATGGAGTCCTAACCACTGGACTGCCAGGGAATTCCCTTTGCTCCTCTGCTTTTGACCTTTTGCTTTAAATATCTTATATGTGCTTGTTTTCCCCATTCCTTCAAAATATTTTTCAAAGTCTACTTATATGTTTGCCAGGATAATTGTTATCCTGATTCTCAATACTTAAATGTATTGTAACTAAAAGAGTAAAACTCTATTTTCCTCAGCCCACCACGTTAGCCAGGACTCAAGGTGAGAGTAGGGTTGTTTATGCAGGAAAACTCTAATTCAGAAATGCAATCTAGCCTAAGTTTGTAAAAATGGTTATTGGAAGCATTTGGCCACATTTTTACATATCTGTCAGTGGGAAGACCATCCTCCACTGAACCTGCTTCTTATGTAGGTCGACCAAGGTAAATATCATGAAAACCAGAGCATACACAAAAGACATCTTAACTGCTCTGCAGACAGAACAATGAGAAAGTAGGGGTAAAAGAGAGCAGAGAAGAACAAAGTATGAAAGGGGAAAGAGAGGGGTGAGAACGTATTAGTTTCCAATGACAACTGTGACAAATTACACAAACTATGTCATAAAGCAATAGAAATTGATTCCTCACAATTTTGGAAGTCAGAAGTACAAAATAAGTGTCTCTGTATGGGAATGAAGGTGTCTGGCAGAGCTGCACTCCGTCCAGAGGCTCTAGGGGAGAATCCATCCCTTGCCTCTTCCCACTTCTTACAGCTTCCAGCATTTCTTGGCTTGTGGCTGCATCACTCCAATCTTCAAGGTCAGCAACTTCAAATCTCTCTCTGCTCTATCTGCACGTCACCTTCTCCTCTGTATATCTGCCTATAAAATATCTCTCTGCCTTCTTACCAGGATTCAGGCAATTGAATTTAGGGCCCACTCAGAATACTCTCCTTATTTCAAGATCCTTAACTTAATCATACCTGGGTTTTTTTTATTTCTTTGTTTCTTGACCCTATGTGAAGTAACATTCACAAGTTCCAGGGATAAAATGTGGATATCTTTTTGGGGGGTGGGGGGGCATTTTTAAGCTTACACAGAGAGGAAAGAGAGAACTTATATCAGAAGGCTGAAGCGAGTACAGAAGGTGATCATTGGAACAGCCACAGGCTATAACAGGTACATCTAAGGTCATTTTAAAATTTTTATTTATTTATTTTTGGCTGTGTTGGGTCTTTGTTGCTGTTCACAGGCTTTCTCTAATTGCAGTGAGCGGGGGCTACTCTTCCTTGCGATGCACGGGCTTCTCATTGCCGTGGCTTCTCTTGCTGTGGACCATGGGCTCGAGGCACACAGGGTTCAGTAGTTGTGGCGCATGGGCTCTAGAGCGCAGGTTCAGTAGTTGTGGCACACGGGCTTAGCTGCTCCGCGGCATGTGGGATCTTCCCAGACCAGGGCTCGAACCCGTGTCCCCTGCACCGGCAGGCGGATTCTTAACCACTGTGCCACCAGGGAAGTCCCTCTAAGATCATTTTTAAGCAGTATGCCTTGATGAGATAAAAACTATCTTGATCTGCCTAAATTTTCAATGAATACTGCTTCAAAAACAAAGCCTTGTGGGAGAAGCTATATGAGTTTCACAGAAGTAAATACATCTGTCAGAAATGACCATGAGAATTTTAATCCTTGGATGTACTAGGACAGGACTTTGCAGCAGACTTGGGATACACACTTGAGCTAACTACCTACATATCAAAGAGCAATGTTGCTCAGCCGAAATCTGGATGGCACGGCATATGCTGTGGTTTACAACGGGTTTTAACTGTGACACTGGGTTTGGTTTTTGTTGTTGTTTTGTTTGTTTGTTTTGTTTTTTGCTGCTATGGTTCTGTTCCTTCTTGGCTGTTCACATTTTTCTGGAAGCCACCTCAATTTACTGTGTATTTCCTTTTCTACCTTCTTTGCTATTCTGTTTGTCCTGGACACCTTCTTTCTAAGCTCAAATGAAAGATTTTGTTGACACACATTTGTACTTAAAAAGACACAAGCAAAAAAAAAAATCTCAGCCACCCCAGTGAATGAGGACTTCCCATCTGTCTGCCCCTTGTTTCACAGATTTCACACATTAAATCTTTACCTTCAAATCTATGATGAGAGAGATTTTTAATCTTCTTCAGGAAACACTTTGGTCTGGGAGGAAAGGAGAAAACCTCTGAAAGATTGACTTCAAAATTATATATGTGCGATGTGTAAAAGGAATTGTTTGTCCTACAGTAACCTATCACATCTCAAAGGCAGGCCTTCTTCAGTTAATGGCAAGGTTCACATCAATATGAGGAGGTGGAAATAAAGAGATTAACAGTCCATGGGCCTGTGGGAACTAGGCTAAGAGAAGAGTCACTAGTGCTGTAGAGCCTTATACAAGTGGGTTACACAGTCTTCATTATGGCTTATGTTTCTTTAAATTCCCAGCTTCATAGACACCCCCAAATGCCAAAACCATGAGAGGTAGTTTAGAATGAGATGCCAGGCCACCTTTGCAGGACACTGTAACAGACCACATTAGAGCTGCTTTACTTCCAGGATGAGATTGAAGACGTAAGACTGAGGATTCTTCTCAAGAGTCAGGGGCATGCACAGAGCAGGAGGTGTTTTCCCTCTGCTTCCACATAAACAGGGGAAGGAACCTCTAAGACAACCCTTCAGAAAGCTTTATTTATTTCCTGTAGAGCTTGGGAAGCTAGTGTATAAGTCTTGATAAGAAAAGCTTAAAGTCATGGAACTATGCCTGGAACTGCCCCTTCCTGACTGCAAAAGGTGAAAGACTGCATGGCATGGGGTGAGCTATGTAATTAATTTCTGCTTTCATGGTCATACTTGCCCTACTTTAAATTATAAATATTCCAGTGCTCTGCTAGACCAACACATTTATTTATTCTTTCATTCAACAAATGTTTGTTGAATGTCTATTATGTGCAAGAGACTGTGTTGCATTACTTAAGTGGACAGAGAGTGTCTAGTCCTTTTACCCAGGATAGTTACTTGTAAATTAATAATATTAAAAATGTGTTCTAAAGAAATATCAAACAAGACATTTATTGACTGTATCCTTGTACAACATACTGTGTGAGATACAAACATGAATCTGATGCAGTCTTGCCCACAGAAAGAGGAGCTCATTGTTCAGCGAGTAGTTATGATAAAATAACATATGTAGTAAAATGTGAGAAATGAAAAGCTATGAATGATCAGTTACAGTGAGATAGTACCATGGAGCAGAGGCAAAATTTCTGGAGTGGGTTATAAGTGAGGTCTTGCTAACAATTGTTTAGTAAATCTCATATAAGTCTGCTTATCTTTTGAATAAGACAATGCTACACAGAAATATAGAGACCTTCATATATCAATTTCTATGTCACAGGTAAAGAACCTAAAGATGAATATAACCTATTCCTTAATCTCAAAAAGATTATAACTCAATGGAAGCAATAGACATTTATGGAAATTATTTTAATGAAATTATGTCTGTGGATTTCCAAAATTAAGTTTCATACAAAGTGCCCAACTCTGTTGAGGGAAGTCAGGAGATGCGGAAAGAAAAAATCAATAATGATTTTAAAATAACAGACTCTCTGTTGCAGTACAAACTTCTCTGACTGACAACTAAATAGAATCAAAATTCAAAAGTGGGTCTCAGGAAACCAAGGAGATAGATTCAGCTTGAAGGGTTGCTGCTCACCCTGCCTGTCCTCAATGGTCAAACAATGCATGCCTCATGAGTCACCAGCACTGGAGTGACACAACCCTAGGCACCATATGAAAGAAAACCTTTAGCTTACACTTGGCTGACACAATGCTAGTTCTCTGCAGCAGTTTTCCTGGACACAGAACCCAATTATTTTCTTCATCTGATGATCTCAACTACTAATCCTGCAGCTATTTCTCTCACTTTATTTCTCTTTAACTTCAAGTTCCTTTTTGATGTTTAAAACTCTTTTCCAAAAATAACCCTAACCACTCTCAATAAGATGGGGTTTTTGTTGTTGCTTTATTGTTGTTGTTGTTGTTGTTGTTTTCAAAGGCTACTTTCACTTAGGGAAATGTACCTAAATATAGAGCCCAGATCATATTAACCTTTTTAACAAAACCAGAACATCACCCTTATAGGTGCCCTACCTTGGCCAAAAGAGTAATGCCTTGACACACTTCACGAATTCCACTGCTCACAAATGTCAATAAAAGTAGGATTTATTGCTCAACAAAGATTACAAAGCTTTACAAAAATGAAGAGCAAATTTAATTCTTTCTAAAGTATATTTGAATTACTTAAACGTAAATGCTATGGAAGTATAAGTTCTGGAAGAACATATTTTCCATGAAATCCAAGCTAAATATAGTATGGATTAGCAATTTAACCTTGGGAAAATAAACTATTGGAGACTGTTTTTTCTTTGAAAAACTAAATGCAGAACCAATTAGAACATTGCTGCTTTGACTAAGATGGACATTTTTAAATGCTTGGGAACTTAAATTCTGTATAATGCACACAGAAAAGAATTGCAAATTGACAATATTTTTTTCTCTTTTTACAAGGCTTAGCCAGCCATATCAGAAAGACCATATGTTAGCTGCAAGAAAAGTTTGCTCTAAGGGGTTTTAGTTAGAATTTTGCAGTTTCGATACTCTATATAAAAAGAGATACTTTGAGAAAAGATTTATGGCTCTTTGGTAATGGTAATACAATTGAACTACATTATAATGCAGAGAGTTGCTACTTTACAGATTTACTATGCCAAAATAACTGAAATGCATTTTGTTGTGGTCACTCCACAGAGTGGAGTGATGGATGGATCCCCCCAAACTCAAAATCTGGTTTAGATATTAAAATTGATGATGCCACAAACTCACCAAGAGAGTATGAAAAGGTTTGTTGCTCATATAATGAGGTTTTCTGGGGGGAAACAGAATGAGCTCCCCAGAAGGCTCAAGAATGGCTTGAAACAACAGAGAACAGAGATTGTCTTTAGGATTTTTATGGTAGATAGGAGGGGGTGAGGTAGGGTGAGGGTTCTTTCACATGGGCTGTGGCTTGTGTGGTTTGGAATTCCCACTAGCACCAAAGGAGGGAGCACTGGGCTCCCTTATCAGCTGGCCCAGATGTAGAGCAGAAGAGGGAAAGGGAGTGGTGGGGCTTGAAATCTGGCAGCAGTCAAACACTGAACACTGAATTTGACTCTTTATTACAATTCACCTCTGATATTTGACTGATGGCTGATGCAATATTTTACTTTACTGAATTTGAACTTGTTTAAATAAGCCATCACTATGCTCTATAAGGCCTATAGCCTGAGGCTGGTAAGGGAGGTGAATATTCCATGAATGTATTGTTCAAGAGCTCAGTACTGTGTGGCTTTGGAAGTGAAATGAGTGCCTTGGTCACCATCAATAATAGACTCTAGAACTTTGAGAGGGGTAAGGAGTATTTTGGTGGTGGCTTGTATTATGGCTTCAGAATGGGCAGAAACCTGTGTGATGTTGATTTATTGTTTTGTATATCTATGAAGCAAAAGAGCACCAGAGTTCTCTACACCAAAAGGGGCAAACTTGGATAAACAACTGTTGATGCCACTGCCAGAGCAGATGGCCAAACCATTGTCAATGAGCGAGAGCCTGTAAAAATATGCAGATTGGGCCAATTGTTGGCCAGGGTATCCAATGCTAAGATGGTGCCTAATGTACAGCCAATTATGTGGACCTTTGCATCCCATCCTTGATCAAGGACATCCTGGTAAAGGGATAAAAAATTGCAGTCCTTCAGCAAGCTCCATCATGTGTGATGGTGGTCCTGCTATTCATAAAGTATATGAACTTGCTTTACTGTTCACACAGTTGTACTCAAGGATTACACAGTGGCCAAGGGATTGAGGACAGAGTTTTCCTCTAAAACCATGGCACCTGTCAAGATACTGAGGGTGGAGGAGACACCCTTTCTATAGATGAGATATGCCAGAACACCTGCCTTTGACTCTATCCTCTAGGAGAAAGGTTCTGTGGTTGTGCTGAACTTGTGGGGTGCTGCTTCCATGACCCAAGATATAAGGGCAGGTAAGAATCAAGGGTCTTGGGCTTAGGGCCTGTGAGAGCCTCTGTCTCCAGAGAGGCCAGTATGTAACCAGCAATGGCCACTGTAATGGCATGTACTGTGGAGTCAAGGAGGGCAATTTCTTATACCATAAGTCCATGGGCAACTCATAGCCATCTTGGCCGGTCCAGAGACTCCAGAAGGCATGAAAAGAGGTTGACAAAGCCTCTGCAGTGAAGGAGTCTCTAGCAGACACTAATTAGAATCTCCACTGTCTTGTAATGTGGACAAATTTTTTGAGCATTTTATTACAGAACACCTCATATAAGGTGGGCAGATTTTCAAGTAACAGTTTAAAAGGCTTAAGTAAAATTTGTAGCTGAGGAATATGTTGCCTCCAGAACCCCTAAATGCCTAAAAGATGTTTGGCTTGTTTTAAATTTATGCGTGCTGAGAGAGTCAATAGTTGTTTCTTGACAGTGTCCGAATGGCTTCAGCTTACCTAATAATTTTCTGGAATTTAACTGTGGGGCCTTGTACTGTTTGTGGGGCAACAGTCTTTTCGTGAGCTCTTTTGTATTTGTATGTCCTGAATGAGTGTGTCAAATAACTGTTGGAAGGGAAAGGGGATGCCATCAATATAATGTCATACGTGAGTTCCTGGAGAGAGTTGTATATGGTTAAGAACTTGCCTACAAAGATTGTGTGTGATGGCAAGGCTGTTGCAGTATAACTCATACAGCTAGATGAAGGTATATTGGTCTCTTCAGAGGTGAAGGCAAACTGCAATTAGAGGCTCTGAAACAGGAACTTACCAGATCATATTAGCCAAATCTATATCTAACTACAAAGTATTTACCAGATGCTGATTGGATGGACTCAGTAATTTTAATAACATTGGGTATGGGGCCTTAATGTGTGGGACCAGGGCTTTAAAGTTGGGGTACTGAAGCATTAGGTGCCATTTATTCTTTCCAAGTTTAAGAATAGGCCAAATTGGGCTGTTAAATAGAGAAGCAGTGGGAATAACCATCCCTTCTTTAAATAGGTCTTGCATAATGGGTTAAAACAGGGTTGAAGGCCCTGTTTTAATTTACACTGGTCTGTATAAACTATTTTAATGGAGGAGAAGAACCATGGAGTCCCGTTTTGTCAAGTCGTTTATAAATGTCAAAAATTTAATTCGTTTATTATTCATTGAGTAAGAGCCTCAATGCCCAATATGGGCTATTATAGGGCAATAGGCACTATGGCTGTGGGGAATTTTGTCAAGGCAGTAGTCTAGTGGTTAATGTGAGGCATATTTTTTTGTCCTCTGTTTTAGGTCAGGAATTCCTCTAAGGTTATAGGGAACACCATATATAAATGTAGTAGGATCCCAGGTTGAACTGTAATTTGAGCTCCAGTATTAATTATGGTCATGAATGTTTGCCAATTCGGGGCATTTCAGTAGATGTTAAGGTTAATTCAAGACCTATACTGTGGAGGCACAAAAGCCAATCAGCACTAATTTTTTATTGTATAAGTTTTTAAATTAAATTTTGGATTTCCAATTGGGTCAAATTGTGGACCTCTACTTTAGATTTTCTTTCTTTTCCCTGTATTTAAGGGTTTTCTTTTTTCCTTATTTTGTTTGATTGTTTATAGACATACTTTCAGGAGGGAATTTTCCTCTCTACTCTGCTTATATTTGTAAATTTCTTCCTTCTCCAAAATTCTCAAATTAGGATCTTCAGTGTTAGGGACCTCTCCCATGCCAATGGTTGCTTTATAGGGTTTAAGAGACATGGACTTTAGTCAGGTTTGAATTAATCCCTTGGCTGTGCCATGGGGGTGCCATGGGTGTGTTCAAAGCAAAAGCTTGCCAGCAAGCAGCATATCCAGTTAGCAAGCCAATGCAAGAGCAGAAAGATCCCTGGTGGTGGCCATGCTTGAGACACTCTATTTGCTGTGCCATATGTTGTGGTCACCCACAGTAAGGGTGTGGTTCAGATGTCAACACTGATGATGCCACATATGGTTTGAAGATTTGAAAAGGGTTGTTACCTATACAATAGAACTTTCCAAGGAGAACATAACTGACATCCAACAGGTCCAAAAATGGCTTAGGAGAGTAGGGAAAGGAAAGTAGCTTTGGGATTTTTAAGGGGGTTGGGGAATGGGGCTGGCAAGAAGGTTCCTTCATGAAGGCTAGGATTTGCAATGTTGAACCTTCCAACAGTTCCTGGGCTTTCTTTTTATATGGTCAGACCACTCAAGATGGCTTCTCTCTTGCTTTTTGTACATCTCCCACTCAAACAATCCCTGCTTCACCTACACCCTGCTCACATGAACATGCTTGCCCACTGCCCCAGCTAATGACTGCTCTAATCCTTAGGTCAGAATGGCTAGTTTATTAAATGGCTAGTTTATTAAAGAGAAACACCTGCCCTCATGATGGTTCGTTAAGCTGGGGGACTGTAAGGGGTATGCCCCAGCCACTGGTTTCCCTGGTGAGCAACCCGACATCAACTCCCCCTATAAATGGTAACCTCCTCTTCCAGAGAAGCAAATATTGCTGCCATGTCCTGCCTGCAGTCCGCTGTATTTGGTGGTGTGTTGCTCCAGGACCCTTTTGCCTCACATGTAAGATTCTATATCCAATAAATCGCTGATGTCTCTGTCACTGTTTCCAGACTCTTTTTTCAGTCTGGAGGCTGGCCAACTAGAAGGCTTACAGCCCTGCAGGATGCAGCTCAACAGGTATCAACTTGCCACATGAGGGTCTGGGGAAGAAAAAATGGTGGGGCTTTAAAGTTATCAGCAGCCAAACATCAAAAAATGGAGTCTGATACTTTATTATACTTTGTGTGTGTTTGTGTGTGTATGTGTGTTACATGTCTGTTAGAAGAAAAGATTTGATTTGGAATACTACTACATTTTTACCTGTAGCCAGCTTGAAATAGTGATTCACAGGAAGTCAAGGGTAGTACAGAAATAGTATGTTTTTGTTTTTGTTTTTGTTTTTTGCGGTACGTGGGCCTCTCACTGTTGCGGCCTCTCCCATTGCAGAGCACAGGCTCCAGACGCGCAGGCCCAGAGGCCATGGCTCACGGGCCCAGCCGCTCCACGGCATGTGGGATCTTCCCAGACTGGGGCACGAACCCGTGTTCCCTGCATCGGCAGGTGGACTCCCAACCACTGTGCCACCAGGGAAGCCCCCCAGAAATAGTATGGACTTTAGAGTCGGGGGACCTGAATTCACACCCCTAATCTGCTATTATTTTTTTTCTGTTCCCTTGGGAAAGTGTACTTAAACTCTCCAGTTTCCTCCACTATGTAAAATAGAAACCTCACAGAACTGTTGAGGGGAAGAAGCTAATATGTGAGTTCACGTGAACTCTGTGGCATGGCTCTTGGCATATAGTAGGTATTATTCATGCTAGTTTTATCTCTTTTTCTTTAGTCATTCAGTAACTTATGTTTATTTCTGAACGGAAACCCTGGCAATAGTAAGATTTTACTGGACAGCCAATTCCCAATTATTCTAAGTGAATTGTCCTTCTTAGGGATAAAGTGATGCCCCAAGAGTTTCTCAGTTCCCATTTCAGCTGGCCAGCATTCTTCATCCTAAAGTAAGGTATGAATCATACCAGCTAATTTAGCTACATATTAAATTGGATTATGCAAGATTGTTTTCTCCATTATGTGCCTTTATACCATAAAAAAGTATATCTGAGCCTTTCTAATTAATCCTTGTGAATCAATTATCTTTTTAGCTATGCATTTCATCTTTATCACTCTATTCTTCCTTTCAACAAACATATTGAGCACATTGTGGTGGGTCACAGTGACACAATAGGTCTCATGACAGGATATGATGTTAAGATAAGATGGCAGTAAGAAAAATAAAAAGAATTCAAAGTACGTACATGTAGCAAAGCAGAATACGCTGTTTGTTAGTAGGTAGACCATGTATTTCCACGCACTGTTCTTTTACCTGCTGGCATCAAAGGCTAAAATCCCATGCCTATGAGCTCGTCTAACTTGTGGTTTCTTTATTCCAGGAGGGCCATTTCCAGCACTGTAGTCACTATTTTGCTGCCTCAACCACATTGCTTTAGCCCTTACTATTTCAGTGGACATAAGTTGAGTCCAGCTCCAGTGTCTGCAGTTTTCTATGCCTGATGGCTTTCTCCAAGTCTAGAAACCACTCTGCCCACATGCCAGGCATCCTGGAAATGTCAAGTATTTAATAACTCTCAAGAGTAGCTCCCAACCAGTGACTGATGGGAACTGGTATATAAATAGCCCATCATCCTGTTTCTTAGATGAAGTATGTACTTTACATTGACTTTCAGAGTTTTCTCAGAGGGATTAAGCTCCCTCACCTGCAGTGATCCCTGACTTTATTAACTACACTTTGTTGATCCCTTCTTTGTCTCATTTTGCTATTCACCTATCAGCGTTTTCTGCTAATCACAGAAAGCTGCTTGCACTCACATCCTTGATTTAGGGTCTGCAAGTAGGTAAAGCCAAACTGAGATAATTTTGGTTTATTTTGTTGAGGAATTAGGAAATAAGGTGCTACACATAGTTTCTTGTATCTGTCAAGGTCTGTGAAAATTCTTGGATTTTACCTACTTGTGAGCTAATAAATCAGCCTGTTTCTGTTTCATGGTTACTGACAGAAGGCATGAAACTCCTGGGTCAGAGGCAAAGAACTTCATTACTCACAGCACAGCAGGCATCATCAGCTTCATGTTCACGTCAGTTCTTCTTGCTCCTCCTTCCCCCTGGCCTCAGGAGGCTCATGCAGAGGGACCCATAGGAATGCTGGATATACAACAGACTTGTGTCATGACTGAGGAATACTAAACAGGGACTTTGTTTTTATCATGAATGGCAAGCAAGCCTGCTTTTAGTCCTCATCCCTCACTGCAAATGCAACCCTAAGAAATGGACCAAGTAAAGAAAGGCCATAATCTTACATTCTTGGTATACCCAGCAAGAACCCACAGGACACTCAGGGCCCATGGCAAGTCACCTCTCCCAACAGTACTGTGGTTTGTACTTGTTTGCCCATTCACCAATAAACTGAAGTGAGCCGTGAGTCATGTTCACTTTTAAAACAGAACATGTCTCTTTGTTCTGCCCTAGCTCATCTCAGAACACCAAGAGCTAGATGCTATAATACTTTCCCTAACTTGTACACACCTGTGGTCAACTAGAGAGAATGCAATGTAGTAAGCTCAAGAAAAGAAGTATGAAGAAAGAATAACAGAATCATATAAGGACCAGCAATTAGATTTGGGCAAGTTTCCCAATTTTCACAGGAGAGTGCCATTTGAGCTGGCATGATAAATGTGAGCTTTACAATTGAAAGAGAAGATGGATCACAAATAGAGGGGAAACCATAGATGAAAGGCTTTAAGATGTGAAAGCATCCTGGTGTATCCTGCACTGGTCAGTAGGGCAGTATGAAATATAAGGGAAGGAAAGAAGTGATTAAAGTAAGGTTGGCAAAACAGTTGTCACCAGGGGTCTTGAAGTCATTTATGTGCATTTAACAAATGTTTACTGCATTTCTACTATATGGTGCTCCAGTAATATAAGCTACTCTCCCAGGGTCTCCATTTGCTATTCTTCCTTCTCCACTCCCCTCCTCAAATATCTTATCAAAATAGCAGGGTTGGGGCTTCCCTGGTGGCGCAGTGGTTGAGAGCCCGCCTGCCGATTCAGGGGACACGGGTTCGTGCCCCAGTCCGGGAAGATCCCACATGCCGCGGAGCGGCTGGGCCCGTGGCCTGCGCGTCCGGAGCCTGTGCCCCGCAATGGGAGAGGTTACAACAGTGAGAGGCCCGCGGACCGCAAAAAAAAAAAAAAAAAAAAAAAAAATAGCAGGGTCACAGCCTCAGACCAGGTAAACCAAAATTAGTAGCCTCTTCTCCCCTGCTATCCAGAGGGTTCTATTGCAGGTGTCAGGTAAAGGCCTCTGTTGAGATACCCACCTTCATCATTACAGTCAAACAAGAAAGTACTACTTTAAAACATTGTTTTTTCTATTTCAATAGTAGAGTTTAGTGAACATGAGAATCTACTGGAATGGCATTTGCAGAAGCTAATATATCAGGCTCTGAATTCAAACTCTTAAGTTTTTACTCCCACAATTAAGATTTCTTAGCTATGTGACGTTAGACAAGCTACATAACATCTTAAGGACTCAGTTTCCATCTCCATAAAATGGGAATAATGATGTTACATTCCTCATGTAAAATGTTCTCATGATTGAATGAGGAAATTCATGTCAAATGCCTGGAACATATTATCATCCAATACAAATATTTACCATCCTCAGGTTTATACTATTATCACAGATGGTTAGAAGGTGGCAGTATTTGATGGAACTACACATATAAAATCAATCCACTGGGCTTATTTGGTTACTATTAAAGAATAGTAGAATGGGAGGTAGTCATAATGTTTACAAGTTGTAATATTCTTATCAAACCTGAAATCTGCTCACTACATCAAAATCTGACTGTGGCTTTCTAAAGTGTGTCAACAAATTTTCAAAGAAGTTTTGAGATATGGATCTGTGTTTTATTTTTTGAAAAATCCCCCATATTTTTAAGCAAGAAATAATACATCTTTATACAAATAATTTCTGCATGCCAGGATGGACTGAGTTAATGTACTTGCAGAACACTATTAAGAGGCTGACAAAAGTTTAAATTGGAGGAAAAACAGTTACAGAATTTAATAGCTAAGAAATATCAAACAGAACACATGGTTAAATACCTGATGTTATTCCAGTGTACTGTTATAATTGGAAATGCAAAAAGGGTAAGTATGTATAACCCTGTACCACAGGCGCCTGTAACACTTCTCTTGGCCAAACCCCAGCCCAGAAGCCACAAAATATGCCCTGTTGGATAAATCTGGGGCTTCCCCACTTGCATGCACTCTGACACAAGTCACAAAAAATGCTGTGCCAACAATTACATAACTTGCTCTGTAGCTATAGTAATCTTGCTCCTTCCTCTCTGGGGCCCACTCAGTCACTGCTCATTTATCTTGTTTCATGCTGGCCTGTTCACTTTATCCAGTTTCTTTAAGCCCTGGTACCCATGCTCTCCACCACAAATTGGCCTTAAAACTCTGCACATTGAAACAGATTTCCTTTTAGCATTCACCTTTGCTGTGACTCTACCTTCCCCAAATTCATTTCTGAACCCTTGTCCTGCATCTACCTTTCTCTTTGCATCTGGCACAAATGTGATATAGTTCCTAGGAATGATCCTCTAATCCAACCCCCTCACTTTACAGATGATGAAATGTTTAGATTAGAATGTTTCACGTGGGATTTTTACAGAAATACTTATCAATCACTTCAAATGCTAGGCTAATTTCTGGAAAGTTTCCATGTGTGGCTGGTCTTCCCCTCTGTGTTATATTGATTCCTAATAATTCTATTCAGAGGATAAAATTTCTATATTGTCCCCTGAGGGAAAAATACCTCTCTATGGATAAAAGAAGAGAGAGTATATTGTCTGAATGTAGATGCACAGGATCTTTTAAATGTATTTAAACTCTTTATAAAAGGTATTAATTCAAATCACATAGCATCTTCATGAATTTACTATGGAATTTATGTCCTCTTTACTTGATTCCCCTGAAATTTACCACATTTTTATTTATACAGGACTTTACAGTGCTTAAAGTCTTTTGCCCCATATTCTACTAATAACAACAAATAATTTTGGGTGGGGAAGTATATGACTTTATTGTATAAGTGAATAAACCATTGATCATCCCTAGCTGTGTGGATTAGACCATTGAAAGAAAACTAAATTGTAAAAATACCAATCTCATTGGTGAAAAATAGAATGTTTATATACTTGAGATCCCCAAATTCCATAATTTTATCTCCCCAAAAGGCCAAGTATTTTAAAATACTCACACACTGTGAAAATATCCAAGGTAGGGTCTCATAAAATGTCATTTGCAGGGTGTACCAAAAACAAGTCTTTGGCATTGTAGGAACTAAATCCCCTTGATGGAGTCCATTTCACAGTGATTTTTTTTCTGCCTTGTATAATATTGTTACAAGGTTCCAGTGTCTATATTTGTCTTTTGAGTTAGTTTGAATAGATTACGAGAGCAAACTTACTTTGAATTTTAACTATTTTATTGTCTAAATAATTATATTAATAAAACATGGGGTGAATAATGGATTTTTTTTCAAACAGCTGTCATAGCATTTCAAACACTATAGGACAATAATATCATTTAATGTTCACCCTTGAAAGAAAATTTGAAAAAGCAGGCTAATGTTGTGTCTCAGTTTTTCCTCAAACCAATTTTCTGGTGTTCATTTGGAAATCTTGGCTTAAGATGGTATTGAGGGAAACCAAAAGTTAATCTATTAACTACTTCAGCGGCACACATCCATTTTAAACAATGAATACTTTGCATCTAAATTTACCTCTGACATCGTCAGGCACACTTTAATCCTCCCTTCTTTATCTAGAACATGGCAACTTCCTCTTATACTTTGAAAGAAGTTCAGTCAAAACACTCCATTAACACTCTCTTTGTCCCTCTTAGTACTATTTCTTTCATGTTATTTCAAGGATTTCTGTAAAAGCATCTTTCCCTCTTTAAACTGTCAAATTTTACTACTTAGAATATATGTGCTTCTTTACCTCCATAAACCACTGGCTGGGCCTGAACATGAGTTGGCTCCTCTTTAGGAAAGATGCCATGTTTCCTCAATACCATCTCTACCCTGTAGCACATGACCTCTAATTCTTTGTTTTACAAAGCTATTCTGTTGGGAAAAACCCCAAACACTTAGAAAAATGAATTTAAATGCTTGATTATCTTGATGTTTTTCAGTCAAGTATTGTTTTAGACTAATGCTTGTCCTCTGCATTGTCAGCATAATTATTTCACTTACAGTCATGTGTAATGTATCAATACATTGTCACACTGTTACTAATATCAAATAAATTGTGAGGCAATTATTTATCAATCTAATAACAGAACTAGCAACAAAACTTAGAAAAACCTTTAAATGTTCTTATATACAGAGGAACTGAATCTACTTCAAGTGTTTTAAAAGCCTGGTTTATATCTTTCCTGGTTGACTTGTTCATTGGAAAAAGTACTCGACAAGAAGCAGGGGATCTCAATTCTCTATCCAAATCTGAAGCAAAATCACTTTGTGACTTGAGGCCTGGGAGGGTCAGGTCTGATCCACAGGCTGAAGAGTTCTGATGATTGATAGGTAGGTAGATAAAAAGATAGACAGATAGATAGAGAGACAACAGGTAGATTTACATTGAGATAAAGATGTTTGTATAGGTATAGCTATACAGGTAGATGTAGATCTAGATTAAGATAAAGACATAGATTGAAACATAGATGTAAACCTAGGAATAGACATATATGGATGTATAGATATAGATAGCCTAGCACAAAGGCCCTACTACCATGCTGTCCTATCCTGTTTAATTCATAACTTTATGAAAACTTCCTGGTCCTTGCAGGTGTATGAGTTCTCATGCTTTATCTAAAGAAATGTATAGTGGTTGAAAGCTCTTATTTCACAGCAAAGGGACTCTACATGCTTGGGATAAGCCAAAGACTTTCCTCAGATGCACACATGAGGCTCTTACTGAAGCCTGGAGTCAACAACGCATAGGAAATATTGGCAAAGGATTAAGCCTTTGCAATTTTCTGAAAATCCTCTTAAGAAAGATGTTCTATTACAATTTACAAATGAGAATCTATAAGTCGATCTTTAGAAACTTTCTTTCCAGCTTTAATGGCAGTGTTTCTCAACTGGTTTTAAGCCTGAGGTTTATTTGCTAGTGTTATGTAAATGGAGACTGACATGTTGATAGAAAAAGCAAACCATTTCTTGAAAGACTGAAAGTTTCACAGGACAGACAATGCATTAAAAATGCACAAATACACATATGCACAAATAGATACAGTGTACATACAAACGTATACACTGTTTCAAATTGACTCTTTAGAAATAGTTACTGCATTGACCACAGTGTTACACGCATTTAATTTTTTCACTACTCTGTTGTCGTGGTTGCTTTTCAGATATATAGTTTCAAATATGTCCAGTTCACCTGAGAAGTGACAAAGGTCAAACCAGGGTTAATCTACTCCACCTTTAGTTTGTAGATTAATATCTCAATATTAATATCTCAATATTCCATTGACCTGGAAATCACTGTATTCCCCAGAGTAGTTTTTAGTCACAATTATACATACTTTCCATAATAAAAGCGGAAATAAAAACTGCAGAACAATGTATGTACATGATAGATAGTATATTTGATAGAAACGCTTGATATATATTGAGTCGAGTCACAGTCTGCACTAGCAGTTTTAGATTTATCTGCTATGCATGCTATATTCCTATATGTTGATATACATTTGATTGTTATTTACTTGTTCTGCACACAAATGGTTTTGGCTCACAGAAGGCTGTTACATCTCTAAACTATTTCCCCCAGGCCAATGTAATTGTTTGCAAACATATTATGAAACACAAGAGACCAAAACAACTACAATAACAACAAAACATGGAAAGTCACTAGAGATCACTGGGTATTACTCTGGCATGAAAAAAATAAAATATCTTCCAATAAACTAAAACATTTCTCTTGTATATCACTTGCAGACCTCTTTAAATGTTTTACAATCGCTCGCATATTTCTCCAGTTTCTCTAACTATGGTGTACAGGAATACTGTTGAAAATTACTACAATTAAACATTTATATCTTAATTTTATGACACCAATTATTCCTTAAATCATGAATTGTTAAAGCTTGGAACATACCTAGAAGATCATCTGTTCATTTTCCATACACAACTGATGTTGAACCTGAGGAGAAAAACAGCAATAAAACAATTTAATAGAAACCTACAAATAAATAGTATTCTATAGTACAATTTATTTCTTCCATTGAGATATTTCAGTAGTCTCAAACTAATTTAGGTTTGTTCTTAGAGAAAAAGAGATCAAAGTTTCTTTGAGTTGGAGAAATTAAAGATAAGAACAATTATTGGGGGGGGACTTATTTTCAAACTTAATTTATTGAACACCCTCTCTTTGTCATTCACTAGTCTAGTCACTAAACAGAGACATTAAAAAAAAGCAGGAAAACAAAAAACCTGCTATCTTGGAGCTCACATTTTAGTGAAGGAAGTTAGGTAAAGGAATAAATGTATATTTTGTTTAAAAATATATAAATTGTAAGCAAATATTATAGTACTTAATAGTATGTTACTTTCATAGAGTGATGGAGAAATCTTCACTTTTGGAATCAAATGCCCTGAGAGTTAATCAAGAGTATGAAACACACAAGACATAAGATACAAGATAGGTTACTTATCTTTTTTTAGCTTCTGTTTCAACCTAGGTTATCATGAATCTGATTATGCAGACTTCCTCACAATATTTCTTTGAATCACAAAGGTGATCAATGGACATTGTAACATTTTTGTAAAACTGAACCAAGCACTATACAAACATAAGGCGGTGCCATTATTTGGGTACTTTTGTGTGAGGAAGGAAGAAAACTGTACAAATATCTGTAGAGCATTCCTGTATCTTGACATGTGCTAGAAAGTGGCTAGCAAATTGACATAATATGAGCCGTATAAATGATGACCGTAAGAATTTAAGACGTGTACGTACGTACTCTGTTCTGCCCCACCAGACCCATCCCTAGAACATAATATACTGGGGTATTCCCCTCAACAGTCCAACGTTTTAAGGAGACCGTTTTGCTACATGGCAAGTGGTAATGAAATATGGATTTGAAGAACAGCCATTAGGATAAAAAGACATCACTCTTCCAATCTGTAGTTAAAATCACTGACGACTTCCCTACAAGCTAAAGGAGAGGGATGGCTCACCTTTCAGAATTTATGTTAATTTTTATTTTTGATTTAAATTTGCTCTTGATGTTCATTTTAAACAGAGTGCATCTACTTTAAAAATCTGGGCATTTAGTCTGGAGTTAGAATGAGAAATACAGAGTATTTTTTCTTAGGTTCTATGGCTTCTACATCAGCAGTTTTCATGTTAATGTGGATTTAAAGTCAACTGTTGATCTTGGAAAACACTGGCATCCCTGGGCCCTGGCACAAGTATCCTGATTCAGTAAATTTGGCATGTGTCCCAGAATCTGTATATTAAATAGTATCTACCTACCTCCCCATCTAATTCAGTTGATCTTTATAATACACTTCGAGAAAAAAATTAAGGATAATGGAAAAAAAAAAAATTAGGGATAATGGACAACTCTGGAAAAATCCCATTTTTAAAGCCTGCAAATAATATTCTATATAAAAACTTGGTCTAATTATTTTTGTAAAATCTATTATAGCTAGTTGTGATAGGCAAGAAGAACACACAGAGATCCATGTAAATCTTGTTCAGCTGCCACTTTAAATATGCAGCTTTTCGATTCCAATTTGTTCCTTTGGTTCCCCTTAAGACATTTCCCTCTACCACCTAAAGAAACCTGACAAATGAAAAATAGTTATTTTTTTGGCTTTGAACTAAAAGTAGAATATATATCCTGCAACAATGTAAAGAAAGCTTGTCAGAATAGAAATCTGCTAGAAAAACAAAAGGGAAGGGAAAGA